>NW_014544192.1:0-3127 GCF_000741045.1 Vigna radiata var. radiata | reverse complement strand
TAACATATATCTTGCACATTTTAAAGCAACAAGAGACTTGCTCATGAGGGTCGCAATGTTGGCGAAAGTATCTTAAGATTTCACGTTTTGAGTGCTATAAAATTTCCAGGGGAGAGCCCCTGGACCCCCTAGAGCCCACTCCTTTAGTGTCGGTCCCCATGAGAGATCACAGGCCGCTTTTTTCGGCCAATCTAGCACTGGTTTTCGGACATGATTTTTGCTGTATGTACTATTTCTTGAAATTCTTTATCTTTATAGTACCTAGAAGGGAGAAACAAGTTAATTTCTTCTAGGTCATTTGTGTTATGTCAAAGTACACTAATTTTTGGGCCCCCTTTAATATTTGGTGCGACCGCCTAGGTGGGGAAGCAGGCCCAAACATTACTTTTCAAAATACAACCTTCCATTTGTGATACAATGAAGAAAAGAGCAGACAGAAAGAAGACTTTGTACGATAGCTGCAGAAAGCCATATTTGTTTTTTTAAAAATGGCAGCCTGTCAAAGTTGAGAAAGAGTCAACTTTGACTGGTTGCCTTTATGAAAAAAATTGAGATGCTGACCTCAAGCTTGCAACAGAAGTTTGCCTTCTTTTAAGGAGGATAAAATTAATACTTTTGCCGCCACATGAACGTTTTATTTTTGTAATCCCTTTTCAAAGTTGTATTACAAGTGGGCGGTTGCTATTTAATGTAAAAATAAAGTTTGCGGCCGGAGCCCCTCGAGGGCTCCTCTCAAAATTTATGGGGGCTCAAGAAGTAGCCTCTTAGTGCCTAAGAACATCCCCTGAGTTTCAAGTTTGTATTTAAAATAAGAAAATTTTCTACCCAGATGGCTCCTTTTTTATATGCACCCTCTGTATTCTTGCTGTAGCAAAAATAAATTTATGAAGACTTAAATGTGTAATATTCGTAAATCATCATTTCTCAAAATCAAATCTGTTGGAACTTCCAGCAGCGACTATTCTCCAGCTATAAATTTTAAGAAACAATGCATGTTTGGCCTCCAGAAAAAATTAGACCTCTGATTATTTAGGACTACTCATGTTTCCTTTTCCTATTATCTGAACCAATAGAATTTCGTGGAGTCTAATGTGATTTTTTTTTTTTCCAGACACATGGATGGCAATGAAAAGATGCAGTCTGTTGGTCTTTATGTGCATGGTCTAATTGATGGATACAGTAGGAAGGTCATGTACATATTTGTTTCTTCTAATAAGAGGTCTGGAACTGTCATGAAAGTATTTCGCGAGTTTGTCAGGAAGTATGGGTTTCCAAAAATAGTGAGAAGTGATAAAGGTGGGGAAAATGTCAAAGTAGCAGAGTTCATCCTCAGTCATAGAGGGCTTTCAGAAACCTCTTTTATCACAGGCAAGTCAGTGCACAATATCAGAATTGAGAGGTTTTGGGGAGAAGTAAATAGAATTTCAGTTAATTACAGAGATTTGTTTTTGCAAATGTCGATAGAAGGCACTTTGAATCTAGATGACCCACTACATATGTACGCCTTACATTATGTTTTCATTCCAAGGATTCAATGGAGCCTCAATAGTTTTAGAAGATGTTGGAATTTCCATAGAATCCGAACAGCTCATAATAAAACTCCAGAAGAGCTTTTCCTAACGGGCACTCATCCAGAGGTTTCCCTAGTTGATGAGGATATAGGTGAAAATGAAGCTGACCCTAATGAGTATGAAGCTGAATTTTCTGTTTTTTCTTCATTCGCCGAAATGATAATTCCTAATCCCTTACATGGTGACGGAGAAGAAAACTTCATTACCCTTATCAATGCTATTGAAGCAGAAAGGAACTCTCTGTAAATAATTCTATCAGACCACAAAAAGAACACTTTTTCTGCTGTAAAAGAGATCTAAATAATTATTCTCTGATTCCCTGAAACTACTATTACACTTCACTATTGATCATTTAAGTTGCCTTTTACTGAAAAATGTATAACTGTCCTTCATTTTTCAGTGTTAAAACTAAAAAAGAATGCTTTTAATACAATTTAAATCTGACTTTTTACCCTTATAAATCTACTGGCCTAGCGCACAATCCCAAATGAGTGTAGACATCAGGTTCAAGCGTTTGATCCCAGAATCATCAGTAATGAGTCTAGAAAAAATAGCCTTATTCACCATAGGACGTGATTTCGGCATGTCAAACTTTTCTACTAATTAGAAGTTAAACAAACCGGTAGTTTAACCATAATCTGTTTTCTGTTATGTATAAATCTTTCTTGTTAACTAAATATTATGGAAGTAAGGCCTTCCAACCAACATTATGGTTATTCCCCTCAGCTCCAAGTTTTATACACTAGAATATGGGCTCCTCGAAAAAAGAAAATTTTATTTTCCTCTTGAAAAAATAGCCTTGTTCACCCTAGGACATGAATTCGGCATGTCAAACTTCTCTACTAATTAGAAGTAAAACCAGCCTGTCATTTAACCATAATCTGTTATAAATAAATCGTTCTTGGTAACTAAGTATTATGGAATTAAGGTCTTTCAACCAGCAGTATGGTTATTCCCCCAATCTCCAAGTTTTACACAGTAGATTATGGGCTCCTTGAAAAAAGAAAACTTTATTTTCCTCCTGATATCCTAACTCTGTGATCTGACCTCACACCCCACATTAATGTAAATGCAACCTACATGGAACAATTTGAAATTAACTTTCATGTTTCCTAAGTATCAGACACTTCTGTGAATTGTCTTAAAACTACATATTTTTAAATTTTGCTCTATTGATTTTTGTTTTATTTTGTTCCTCTATTCCTGTTACAATTTATACAAAAGAAACAAATAATCCCAAAACCTTAGTTTCATTAAGCAATTTCAAAAGGACAAAATTCTACATCATCAATCAATTTGGAGTTTATAACCTCATCTTTACTGTGGACCATCATACTACTGTGCCTAAGAAACAATTTTAAATTCACAATCTTATTTTTTATTAATTAAATTTTCTTGTGAATTACAGCTA
Source organism: Vigna radiata var. radiata (assembly GCF_000741045.1). Lineage (NCBI taxonomy): Eukaryota > Viridiplantae > Streptophyta > Magnoliopsida > Fabales > Fabaceae > Vigna > Vigna radiata. The sequence continues at coordinate 145 of NW_014544192.1, read as the reverse complement.
AATAAAATGCCCCATATCTTCTGTGTTTTACCTATTCCTTCAATAAATTGGTATTCCATATGTTTTCCAAAATGTCCGTGTCTCCTCTTAAAATTTCCTCAAAATTTTTAGAATAACAAGATACAGGTATCCTGTAATGTTAAGG
>NW_014544191.1:4092-6311 GCF_000741045.1 Vigna radiata var. radiata | reverse complement strand
TTGTTCATTCTGGTTTATTTACTAATGTAGTTAATTTGACGGTTGATTCAGTGATTATGTTTGTATAATATTTTATTCTGGTGGCTAGGTGTGTGACGTGCACTATTGTGCTTGCGCACATGTTTATTGGTTATCATCAGGATAGATAATGCACCCCAAAGAGTTGTCAATTTTGACATAATGCAATGTATGGTTGTATGGCGAAAAATTACTTTTCTCGTCTCATGCTCTATTTGTTCATGAGTGGTCTTAATTTAAGAAAATGTTCCAATGAAGAATATCAATTGTGTCGNTAATAGTTATGAGTTTCTCATAGAAGTTGAAGCCTCTGTAATCAATCAATATTGTAGTAATTTTGCTTTTGTTTGGTCCTTACATTTTGAAAAAAGCTACGGGTTTTCAACCATCAAGATATTTGTTTCATTAAATACTTTGGGTCTGCAATATTTGTTTGTTGTTACCGTTTTAGGGATGATGGATATTGGTTTTAGTTGATTGATACTGACAAAATATGTTTCTTGTTCTTTTACAGACAGGAAAATCAAGACATTTTGGGTACATAGAATTTGAATCTCCTGAGGTATTTGTTGTCTCTGCAGATTAATTGATTGNCTTATGACATGACAATTTTTAGTGCTATTGTGTTTGTATTAAAATTCAATTTCCATGTTTTAATAGTGCCTTGATTTGTAGGTAGCGAAAATTGTAGCTGATACTATGCACAATTATCTCCTTTTTGAGCACCTTCTCCAAGTTCATGTTGTACCTCCAGAGCATGTTCATTCAAGATTGTAAGTTATTAATTAATATTTTTCCGGATCTATTTCCTTTTAAGGAGTCCATTGTATGTTTATCTTAATTGTAGACCTTAGTGTCTAACCATCATTTTTCTTTTCACTCCTTTCTTTACACGTNTGATAAAGAAAGATATCTATTTAGGGTATTGAAAAAAATACTAATATAGAATTAGGAATTTCCTCAACCATTTTGGGTGTTCACGGTTGGTTAGACTCAGACTATGATGCATGGATATGATTCATATCTGACACGGCGTATGTTTATTTTGAAAATAAGAGGATGCGGTATGTGGACCGATACATAGTTAAGAATGTATAAAAGTTCTTAAAATATAATAAATATTTAATTNTTATTGTGTGGATCTAAACTAAAATCAGATTCTTTAGACATTGTCAAAATAAAATAAATTGTTGTCATCATAAAAATATTAGTGTTTCATTGATTGGATACTTCAATACTTAGCATTGGTGATACATTGAAGTATCAGTGAGTGAGAAGACTCAAAAAAATAGTTTTATAACCATTTTTGTTCCATACATGGGAAACTTTTGTCTAGTTCTTGCTTTACATGCTCATTAGCTTGGTGACATTTTGTTCATAGGAAAAATTGTTTCGACACCCCCAAACAAATCCCTCGGACCTTGGAAGCTTCTCTGAACAGAAAACCATCTAGTAGTCTGGAAAATTATCATATCCCAAAATGTGCATGTTTAGTTGGTTATAAAGNCTAGAACTGCCTTTCAGCCAAATAACTCCACATGGCTGAAGGAATTGCGATCCTGTAAAATGGCGTATTATATGTGCCTTGATTTAAGGTTAAGGTTAGAGATTAAGTTTATTCTGTTGAATATGACCAAAGGTAACAAATGAATGTGTGGCATTTTTCATCATAGATGGAGAGGATTCAGTTATCGTCACAAGCCATTGGATTATGTCCAAATTGAACGGAAGCGTCATGACAAGGTATTTAGTTCATTGGATAATAAACTATACCTGGTTGATATTTCTCATCTGATTCTGAGTATTAAGTTCTGTTTCTTGATGCTGTCATCCCAGGAAAGAACCTTAGAAGAGCACAAAAAATTGGTGGAGAGGATTCTAAAACATGACCAAAAACGACGGAAAAGGATAGAGGCTGGTGGAATTGATTTCGAATGCCCTGAGATTGTGAGCCTTTTGCTTTTATCATTCTGTGGCTGTTCGTTTGTTTTCACAAATATAGAATATTGTGCATCTTGAGTTTTGCTCTCATTTTACATATATAATTGCTCTTGCAGATGGGTAACATCCAGCCTGCTCCAAAGAAAATAAAGTTTGATGACTGAGTCGGTAATCCGACTCATCTTCAAAAAATGTTTTTGCTGTATACCCTGAGAATATAGTGCCGAGCTACCATGTCACGAGTATTCACAACTCTATAG
>NW_014544191.1:0-2582 GCF_000741045.1 Vigna radiata var. radiata | reverse complement strand
TAGTGAAAGTTCAGAAGCTCAGGTAGTTCTTTACAACTGCATAGTTTGAAGAGTCTTTATTAATCTCTAAGCTTCTTTGATGAAATCCAAAATAAAATTAGCCATCCAACAGTTTTTTCAAGTTGAGTTACAATAAAAATAAATTCTATAAATTAACATAATATAAACAAGTTTATTAATCTAGGGTGCACTGAATTAATACCTTAATGAGCAGAGTATTGTGGCTTCTATTTCCTGTGACCAAAATATATGGAATGCGATGGTGCAAAATCCTAAACTACAAGATTTCTTCCATGCACAGCAGACAGGTAAAGGGGTCTGTTTTCTTGATTTTGTTTGAACCATTGCAAAACTCTCTTTCTATTTTTGATGGATGTTAATTAAAGAAATCTGTGGTGTAACAGCTGGTTTTGAAGTAGAGAGAACTTTTGATGAAAAAGTGGAAGACTTACCTTATTCTTATTCAGTGTATTCTCTTGTCAATTTGCTAAATATTCTCCGCAACGTAAAGTTTACCATAGCTGAAATGATTGCAGCGTGTCAATTTACCTTCAGAATAAGTTTGAGTTCTTAATTGCTGGTTATTGATTGGAGAGGAAATGCAAAAACAAACTTCATGGATACATCATTGTGAAGGAACTTAGTGATGTCTATTACTGGGAATTTTCACAACTCTATTATTCTTGAAAGTTATTTATAAGATATTATTATATGTTATTTCGTTTGGTCTCTCCACCGTTATCGTGGATCTCTATTACTGTTTTTTTCAGTGGAATTTAGTATGTCTTCGGAAAATATTAAATTGTTTAAATCCGCCACGTATTTATGATTTAGGTATTTTATGGTATTTATTATTATTTCTTAATTTATAACAATAACTACATTAAATTAGATATTAGGTTAGTTACAAGTTTATTTGACTAACTTTTTGCTTAATTTAATCATGTTTAATTGTCATGGATGAAAGGGAATATGTTTAATTGTGTTTTCAATTGTTTTGTACACTTTTTTTTTTTCAAAATATCTCATTGTTTTGGTTACGGGTCAAAGTTATATGTTCTTAGAGTTTCGTGTATTCTAAAGCTCGTTTTCGTCAATGTTCGTCTTTTAAACTATTTGACAAATTGAAATGTTATTTGTAGAAGGTAATCCAATATCAAAATCAGTAAATATTCGACTAGTTAAGCAGTTAATGCGTAATAAATACAATCATTTATCTCTTTACCTCAAACTTGTACATATGTATAGATTTCGGGGTGAGTTTTTAATTACTTAGGACGTAATTGTGTTAATCATATTTTGCCGTAAACTAATGTCCATTAAGCCTAATCGTTTTTTAAGAGTAGTCGTTCAGTCTGTATGACACAACCACTCGATATCTTGGGTGGTCATCTTGATGTTCTAGACTGTGTCTACCGGTCTTAAGTTAACCAGATGACCATACACTACACTAAAAAAATTAAAAGATAATTTTATATATAAAGTAATTAGTTGATAATAGGTACATTCGATGAAATGTATCATATGAAACTTTTCCATACTTAAATGACTTGCTTGTTTAAAATTTGTTTTAATTGTGTGTTATTTAGAAGACTCTTCTTCTCAGTTAGTATGTATAAAAATAAGATGCAATGTAAAAAAATAAAGAGGAAGAGATAATACACATATTTTTTATATTGGCTTGTCCAACCATAATTAATACATCAAGTTGCCAATCAATTGATTGAGTTATTAAGTAGAGTAATGTTATAAAGTACAATGTGAGTATTTTTTGAACCAACCCTTTGAGTATTGCTTGGGCTCATAGGTACTCTTGCTCCACCACTTGACTACTCTAACAAGTCACTTATAACTCAATCAAGTATATTATTTCACAATTCACTTCTAATTCAACCAAATATTCTTTCATAAGTCACTTATGGTTTAAACTAAATATTCTTTTGGTTTGCAAATACTCTTAATTGTCTTTGTTTAAGTATTTTTTTTATAAGTCATTTCCACCTAACCAAATACTATTTCACTAGCCACTTCTAGTTCAAGTAATTACTCTTTGAACATAAGTTATTAATAACTAATAATCGATTATTCTTTGATATATAATTGATATGATTAGTGATCATATATTAAACTTTAGTTTACTAGAGAAGTTGATAATTTGTTGATGCGTGTAAGATTGATATTCCCATCTAACTTTCTGATTGAACATGAACAATGTTCTTATCTAAAACTCATAAATTTTAGCAATATTTTGACACTATAAAACATGTTCTCTAACTTTTTATCTTTTATTGAGTAGTTCTATGTAGACTTTGAAGAAAGTAGGTGTTTAGAAACCCTTTACCGCCATTGAACAACTTTATCTACCTTTGAGTTTTTGTTTGAAGAGTTTGGTAATGATGAATGCATTAAATGCACTCTATGCAACAAAAAATGTTCTTTCCTCTTTTGACCAACATCTCATTGAATTGATGTACTTATCTTCTTCTTTGACAATGTGCATTAAAATTTGTCTTAAACAATAATGTTGTTTGAAGTGGACAATTCTCCCATAATGTTTAGTTCAGGAATTTGGTGAAGAAAAA
>NW_014544190.1:8377-9132 GCF_000741045.1 Vigna radiata var. radiata | reverse complement strand
GCTCAGCGCACAGGTCTTGGTGCGCTGTGCGAATCTATTTTTTCTGGCTCTGCGAATTTGGCTTACGCTCTGCGAGAATTAGTTGACATATTCCCGTTTATACATCTTTTCCTGCACAATAATTTACGTAACAATCTACTTCCTATTACAACATTTCACTGAGTAATAACATGAATAATTACAAAATTGAGATCATTTATAAGTGTAAAAATAACTCATTTTTACACTTATCAACTCCCCCAAACTTGAATTATTTCATGTCCTCAGGAAATCACAGAAAATAAATGAACAACACATAACAGACATTTGACATTTTGATGAAATGAATGTGCTTATCAGAAAAATTATATGAATTCCCAAAGACTTGAACAGACATGACATGGTGCATTCATCAATAAAAGTTCACTTATGCATTGAGTATGAACAACCAGACCAGATATTAAGATCTCTCACTTCCAGTGTTTGTCCTCACCTGTAACAANTTTGTTTAAGAACTTCATCAACTTTTGCACATCATCTAATTCATACATTCCACACACGTTTGGTAAAGTCAAAAGGTCTTTTGAAGGTTAAAGCTTGGCTTGGCTAGAAGAATCATGGTTTTTCTAGGATTCAAAGACACCTAAGAAGAGAACATAAGTATATGTTTCAACTCTTAATCATCATCACAATCCCAAATTATTCATCATCAGTTCCTACCATATTCTTTCTGGTTACAACCTTCAATTCTTCAAATCATGTACCCTTTTCATCAA
>NW_014544190.1:0-1302 GCF_000741045.1 Vigna radiata var. radiata | reverse complement strand
GCTCAGCGCACAGGTCTTGGTGCGCTGTGCGAATCTATTTTTTCTGGCTCTGCGAATTTGGCTTACGCTCTGCGAGAATTAGTTGACATATTCCCATTTATACATCTTTTCCTGCACAATAATTTACGTAACAATCTACTTTCTATTACAACATTTCACTGAGTAATAACATGAATAAGTACAAAATTGAGATCATTTATAAGTGTAAAAATAACTCATTTTTACACTTATCAAATTACAAGGAGAATATCTCAGGGGATTCATGTGTATAAATAGTATAAATTGTAAGAAGCCGATATGAGGTTATCCTAACACTCTAATGATCATCTATGCTCAATTAGAGAGTGATGAGTCATGTCGTGAGAGGAGTAGGAGGTCCTAACTTGGGGGACCTTTTTTCATGGTGGCAAAGGGCATTTTAAGGACTAACCTTGTGTGACAGCTTTGAGTGGGTCAGCTGTTTCACCACATAGGTGCAGAACTTTCCATGGATCGACATTTATACTATATTGTAAAGGGTTTGGCCAAGTCCGAGTCAGTGGTGTGAATGAGAAAGATCTTTTGATATATGTGAATGGGAGATGATGTTCTACTAATTGGGTGATTGAAATTGTATGTTGAATTTTATTTTTACCATGTTAAACTGTTTTATCATTAGCTTACCCTTACTTTTGTTTTTGTTTGTCGGTGTGTTTTCTTTTCTGTGATGATAACCTTGATGGGTGTCAACTTAGGGAGGGCATCTTTCCAGTTGTCTCAGTGTAGGGGTTGGTGGTGAAGCAACAATATAGTTAGCCTCTTTTGCTTTTCAGGTGTAGATTTTTCTTCTCTTGAAATCTCAAGTTTATTGTAAGTTATCTTCTTTGTATCTCTTATTTTAGTGATTTTATATCACTAAAATGGGATGTTACAATCAAAGCAATCATGATTAAATGGTTTGGGTATATAATCTATTTTTTCTGGCTCTGCGAATTTGCTTGCGCTCTGCGAGAATTGGCTGCTCCTGATGGTCTTCTTCAGTTCTCCAGAGCGTTCTTCTATTTTTCGTGTCAGGAGATCTTTTCTGCCTTTTCTGTCACGCCTTTTAAGAGCCACTTAACTTCCTTAATTCGCTCAGCGCACAAGAGTGTGTACGCTGTACGAATTTATTTTAATTGTTGCATTGTTATTCGTTGAGCGCACAAGTATGTGTGCGTTAAGCGAATTCCAAAATTTCCTTTTCTTCAACTTCTCTTATTCGCTCAGCGCACAGGTCTTGGTGCGCTGTGCGAATCTATTTTTTCTGGCTCTGCGAATTTGGCT
>NW_014544189.1:0-7161 GCF_000741045.1 Vigna radiata var. radiata | reverse complement strand
TAGTATATGAGGGTATTTGATTCATTCCTCCATATACCCGATCACACTACCGGTGTGACCGATCATCCGAATGTATCCCATCTCCTCAATACACAATTACAATGACTATTAATGAGTGGTTAAGATTTGTATTAATAATCATTAATGGATAAATTAATTGGTCAGAGGTTTAATTTCAAGGTAAATTCACTTTTTTCATAACTGATTTACTTAGAAAAAAAATTCTAACTTGAGAATCAAAATATATTCTGCAAGTCACTACCATACACCGATCGGTTACAAGAGCAAAGAGAGGAGGAAACGTTCCACCAAGACAAGAATAGCACGCAGGTCGTATCCTCATTCCCAATTAAGTAGAAACAATCTCTAATTTCAAAAGAACTTTTAAAATATAATTTTATAAGCTAAAGATCAATCATAAGTTAGAAAAAATAAATCTTCTTCATAACAATGATTCACAAAATATATAAATATCAAGTCATTGTCCATTTAAAGGAGAAAAAATGGATTTAATAACAAATAATGAATGAAGAACTCTATCATATTAACGTATCAAAAACCTTAGAGAACACAAGTGTTTTGCCATTAACAAAATATGAGCACTTTATTAATAATATATCTTTTAGAGTTTGAATTTCGTTCATTTTAATCCTAAAAATTATTTTCCAATATGAGATTTTATTTTATGTTTATATGTTTTATTTTCATCATAAATTAATTTTAGGTTGATTATGTAGTTAATTAATGTGAGATAGATTCAATACCTTAAAATCAAATGAAAACATTAGAATGAGTGAATATTGTTTTAAAAGATTTTCGCAAAACATCGTCTAATGGATTTGTAAGAGATATATGATTCAAATAAGGTGTTTAGACGTTGACTTTTATAAAGGACATATATAGGAAAACGTTTCAAAGAGGAAATCAATAATACAAAGATTTTATTCTGGTTTACTCAATCTAAACTACGTCCAGTTTTCCTTTAAGAAGTTTTAAGAGGTTCCATTAATCTTTAAGAAGATTAAACAAGTTTTACCTCTTCAGGTTTACAACGAGTATTCACATCTTGATTTACCTAGTCAACATGATTAGTTCAAGTTTAACCATTCTTTGGTATACATATATTCTAGTCACTTCTAGTATAAACCCTAGACAATTGTCTATATTATTTACCTCAATTGAGTAAAATGCCAAGTGTTTTAATTCTCTTCAGAATATCAAACACAATAAGTGTTAAGAGAAAAAATACAGATTGATAACTTTCAAGGAGAGGATAAAAACAATACAATGAAATATTAGATTGTGAAAAGTTCTTTCTTTTAGAAATTTATCTTTAAATGGGATATGGACAAAGTAACAACAAGCTTGTATGAACATTCAAAATTCCTTTAAGGTATCCTTTTTGTCTTCTCTTTATGCATCCGTCTATTTACAGTTTTCATTGAGAAGTGTCCATTAGACAAAAAGTTTAAATGTGGGGTTGAGACGATCGCCCTAAATACGTTTATACATGGTCAATCGATCAGTACGTTATAAGAGGTGTTCGCCTCAACCAAAAGGTACCTTACCCTCAACTCCTTCGCATTACACCCTATACCCAAATGGGTCCTCAAATCAACATACCTTCTAGTGTCCACTGGCTCGCACGCGAAGCCTATGATCTGCTCGTTGTAGAGGACGATCAGGTCTTCGGACAAGTCCATCTTCTGGAATGTCTTTCAGTAGAGGATGTTTACTGAACTCCCTTGATCAATAAGCACCTTACTCACGTCGTACCAAGCGATCTCGACAATGATAACCATAGGATCGTCCTGATTCAGGTCCGAAGCATGGAAATCCTCATCTGAGAAGGTAGTGAGCAACATGAAGTTTTGTGTTTTGTCCACGGGGTGAACAATCTTCAAGCCTCTAGGGTGCCTTTTGCACATAAATGAGGACGTTCAGCCACCTACAAACCCTCCGAAGATGGTGTTTATATGATCGTGGTGTGCCCTAGGTTTTAATGGTATTGATAGTGCTTCTTATCGTCAGTGTTCCTCGGGGTTGGTTTCTTCTTAAGGGAGTTTGGCGTTCAACGCCTCCTCAAGGATTTTGGCCCTTGGGTCCGCCCCCTTTATCACCTCCGTCGAGTAGTTTCTTACCATCCTTTCGCTCCCCGCCCGCAGATGCAGCCGCAGCCTCCTACTACTACCTCTTTCGAAAGGCTCGCATGTCCTCAATGTGCATAAACTCGACTGTTATTTCCTACAGTTTGTCTATGATTTTGGATAGTCTAGCACACAGCCTATCCGTGAATGGTCCTACTTTTAATGTCGTCGAAAAGTTTTTAAGGATGAACTTTTGGCTTACATCTCTCACTTGTCGAGCAATTTTGTTGTACCAATCCATGAAGGCTTTCAAGGATTCAACCTTCCTCCTTTTCTTTTGTACTTACCAGAGTAATCTGCATCAAACTCTAAACCTTTTTGACAACATACTACCTACAGAACAGGGTACAAACAATGGCAAAATAGTCAACAGTGTTATGAGGTAAGGTGTTAAATCATGTCGGGGCCTCCCATTTCAAGGATAGGGAGAATGATTGGCACCAAACAGGGTCCCTTGATGAGTAAAAGGCCATGGTTTTCACAAATGAATGAAGGTGTTCGTCAGGGTCTGTTGACCCGTTATAGTTCTCGAAGACTGGGGTATTGACTTCTCAGGCATTGGTGCTTCCATGTAGTGAAAGGCAATAGTCCCTCAGCTTGCCCCGCTTAGACTGAGAAGGTTATCCGGGTTGCAACGATACTCAGTTCTTGATCGGTCCTACTAGGTCCATCTGCTTGAGTGTTCTCCTTCAAGGGAGTGGGGATGAGTGACACCGAGTGCTGAGCTAATTGCTCATGCCGACAGTATCAAACTCGACCCTCAACGCGACTATTTTAGCCTCATACCTCCTTTGCATCTCAAACATTTGTCTTTGCATTTCTCTTATCAACTCCATAGGATCTTACCGATCTCTCATGTTTCTTGTGGTCATCATTGGGTTTCTTTGTTCATCCTTGGAGCCCACGGTGGGCGTCAAAATGTTTCGGTTTATGGAGTTGAGGTTAAATTTGTTTCTATAAAGAGTCTTCAATCTCCAAGCTTAGGTCAATGTTTTATATTTAGTCCTCTCTTTGCCATTTGGTCTGACCGGGATACTACTTGCAAAAAGTACTTTGATGCTAAAGTTAGTGTTTATCTGAAAGGACTAACAATTAGTGCATAGTAAAAAGTAACCAACTACTAGAATATCAAACCTATATTTATAGAGTTTTGAGTGAGCTTCTGATTAGGATTATCCTACTTAGAACCCAAACGATAATAATCTATTTTAAGATTGATGTAGTTATTCTTAGTGTTAACTTTGTTTATGATTTGACTGACCGATCTACCGATTGGTTCTTGTGAAATCTAACAAATTATTAATCGCTCAATTTATGGCAAATCAAATGATCAATGGCTAATTTAAATTTTGAAATATAACATTTTTAAAATAATGAACTCCAATTTAACATAAAAGATTATATTTAAAAAATTAAAACTTTAATTAAATTTTCTTTTAAATATAAACTTAAGTGCGTAAAAAAAAGAAAATAAATCAATGACCTAAAACCAAATTAAGTCATTAAAATTTATAAATTAAATATGAATATTATAAACATCTTTATAAATAAAATTACTAAAGATAAAATTTATTAAAAATACGTTAGTAATAGTATAAAATAGATAAAATAGAAATTAAATATATAAAAAAAGAAAAAAGAGGTAATAAAATGATATAAATAAATTATTAAAAGTCAAAAAGTTACATAAAATAGAAAAAATTAGTTAGGCCATGTTCACTTCCAGGTGATTTCCTATTCACGAATGCTAGCGAGCGATTGATTAAAAAAAGTGTGTTCACTTGCGATGCATTATGAGCAAGGAATTGAAGGTAACAGCGGAATTTTTGTACTGTAGCATCACTCGCATATTTGCAAAGATCTGGAGGGATGAAGGATGTATTCTCTAAAATGCCCCTTCTCATTTGAAATAATTCCCATATGCCATTAACCATAAAATATAAGAACCCACCTCCTTGCACTGCAAACTTTCATTGTGCATTCACGAGTGAGAGCGACGGCCACTGAAGAACAGTGAAGAATAGTGAAGATTCCTGAGCTTCTTTGAAACGTTGCTTGATTCAGCCATGGTCACGTTGCACACACAGAAAAGATTCCTTCCTGCACCATTGACAATACACTACACTGAGACATACACATAACCTTTTTGACTGAAGATGTATTAATATGGTGTATTTGGTTGTTGTGTTGGTTCATCGAGAAGAAGAATAACATTTTCTTGTATGCATGTGTTGAGTGCAGAAGAGAAGAAGGAAGAGAAAGGTGGCTGGAATAGGTGTGAAGAAGAGAAAGGTCAGCTGAGGTGAGGTTCCATACCACTATTTTCTTCTTTGTATGGTATGTTTGTGTAATATTTGCAGGGGTAGTGGTAGATGAAGAAGCTGAGGTTGGTGGATCATACGCTGTCATGAAGAAGAAGATGATGCAGGTGTATTCAGTTAAAGGAGAAGATGAAGAAGCTTTGGTGGAAGATGAAGAAAAGAGTGATTGTAAGCGTAATGGGTGACGAAGACAAAGGGGGATCTGTTTTGAAGGGAAGGAAATGGCTGGCATGTGGCTGAAGACGAAGAAGGAAGCTCGGGTGTCGTATTCGGTTACACAAAGTTCATGTATCCGGTTACTTCTTCTTCTTGTGTGAAACTAGGTGTTGTATCCGGTTCGCAGAAGCACGTATCCAGTTACTTCTTCTTGTGTGAAACTGGGTGCTGTATCCGGTTAACTGCGACTTGTATCCGGTTACTTCTTCTTCTTCTTCGCATGAGCTGTTTCACGTCTTCTTCAACCCTCGCATGAAGCATGTGCTGCATGAGCTGCTTCATGTGATGGACGGTGCTGTTTGCAGCTCCTGCTTGAAGAATCCCGTGTTGCTGCCACCGTGGGCCATGAAGAATGTTGGAGCTACTGTTGCCCGTGGGTGTGCATTAAGATGTTGCAGCATGAAAGTCACTCCTTTTTTTTTCCTCCTAAGCTGGACGTGTTCTGCTTTCTCCTGCTAGGTTGAACTTCTGCAGCTGGACTTGCATGAAGGTGACGAAGGTGGACGACGGTGAAGGGGGAGGATGGAGACTGGGTGGGATGCAAAGTGTGTCGATGGTGACAAACCTGACGATGCACCACCATGCAACAGCCTAACCTAACCCTGTGTTTTGTTTGTGTTGCAGGTGAAGGAGTTGTGAATGAGTTTGTGTTTTGTTTGGTTTGCTAGAAAGAATTTTATTAGAAAAAAAATTAATTTTATTTATTTTAACAATTTTATTTAAACATTTAATAACATTACATTATTTTTAATAATTTACGTCCATGTAATTAAACGACAATAAAATAAAAAACAAAAGGCATGCTTATAATAATTAATAATATTAATGATAATAATTAAAAATATTAATAATAATAATAACAACAACTAATAATAATAATAATTAATAATAATTAATAATATTAATGATAATAATTAATAATAATAATAATAATAGTTGATAATAGTAATAATAATAATTAATAATAATCATAACAATGATTTTTTTCTCTTTATAATAATAATAATAATATTAATAATAATAATAATAGTTATTACTATTATTATTATTATTTCAATTTATTAAATTACTATTTTTTATATTTTAAAAATTAATTTTGTTTTCTCCTTATAAGCATTTTTACAATTAAATATAACATTAACAATTATCATTTTATATTACTTTAATACTTAGGGGTATTTTAGTAATCTTCAATTTCTACCAATTAAACAAATTTTTTAAAATTGTCACATCAATCAAATCCTAAACTAATTCTCAGAAACTTCACCCCAAATCCACTCTCAATTACCTTCAAATCCACTCAAATAAACACAAAAAAAAAACATCCTTAAATCCCCTCAAATCCACTCAATCACTATCCCGTAATCATTCTCCCCCAATTACCCCAAAGTAAACACACCCTTAGTGTAATGATTGAGAATATTGTAATAATATGAGTAATTTAAGTCCTCATCATAAGTTTCATTATTTATTACGTTAACGATATCAATTCTTAGGAACTATAACTTTTTTAAAATCTTCCATCTAATTTTTATCATTGATATTTTGATTGATCTCTTCTATTAATAACTACCGTTCTGAACTTCTTTCTTTAAGGGTGTGTTCAATTGGAGATGATTGGGGAGAGTGATTGAGTGAATTTGAGGATAATTTTTTGTTGTTGTTTATTTGAGTGAATTTAGAGGTAAACGAAAGTAGATTTTGAAGTAAATTTTTTTAATCTGTCATATAAACTAAATCTTACACTAATTCTCACAAACTTTACTTCAAAATCCACTCTCATTTACTTCTAAATTCACTCAAATAAACAACAACAAAAATTACCCTCAAATCCCTTCAAATCTACTCAATCACTCTTCCTCAATCACTCCTGAGTGTTCCTCCCTGCACCTCCCCCTCTTCTTCCTGCACCTCCAAAATTACTTTTTTACCCTTTTGTCATTTAATAAAGTCAAACATAATTAATGAATAATAAATGATATTCTAACTCCTAACTGTCAACCTCCCTAATCCTTGTCTGATCAGTATAAACCTTACACCTCCTTACCCTCTTCCTGATCCACATTTGAGTTCTACGGAGCATTTGATCATTTGAGTTGTTACCTTCACTTGAGTTACTTGAGTTACTGTTTTATTGAGAACAAAATAGTAGTTTGTGTTTCTACTGGTGATTGTGCTTGTTATTGATCGTGGTGGTGGTGCTGTTTGCTGCTGGTTCAGCTTTGGACATATAGGAGAGGAAGAGAAGAAGCTCCCAGGTGAGTGCATTTTTTAATTTTGCCGCATTTCGAGTTGCGGCAGATGCAAACCGCATTTCGAGTTGCGGCAGATGCTAACCGCATTTCGAGTTGCGGTTCTGAAGAATTCATTTTTACATAGCCGCATAACGAGTTGCGGTTTTCACATAGCCGCAGAACGAGATGCGGCTGTCCTAAATTCATAAACAAAAATAAAAAAAATCAACTAAAATTATATAT
>NW_014544188.1:7488-7753 GCF_000741045.1 Vigna radiata var. radiata | reverse complement strand
GTAGTGTCTCGTGTCCAAAACTCATTCTCATGCACAACCCTTAAAACAACGGTTACCTCATGATAAACTTTAAAATACAATCTAATTAACACTACAAATACTAGAACAATTCAGCACTTAATCACCCCAATCCCTATAAAATAAATATGACCAAACCCAAAAGTGCATTCAATACACACAAGACATGGGTAGTGTCTCGTGTCCAAAACTCATTCTCATGCACAACCCTTAAAACAACGGTTACCTCATGATAAACTTTAAAATA
>NW_014544188.1:5887-6991 GCF_000741045.1 Vigna radiata var. radiata | reverse complement strand
AATACACACAAGACATGGGTAGTGTCTCGTGTCCAAAACTCATTCTCATGCACAACCCTTAAAACAACGGTTACCTCATGATAAACTTTAAAATAAAATCTAATTAACACTACAAATACTAGAACAATTCAGCACTTAATCACCCCAATCCCTATAAAATAAATATGACCAAAACCAAAAGTGCATTCAATACACACAACACATGCGCAGTGTCTCGTGTGCAAAACTCATTCTTATGCCCAAGCCTTAAAACAATGTTTATTTGGTGATAAACTTTAAAATACAATCTAATTAATACTACAAATACTAGAACAATTCAACACTTAATCACGCAACATGACAATCACCTCAAACACTACGAAGAACATTTATAGCAACTTCACCAACAACAAACCAAGTTCATACATAACTCGACAACCAACAACAAACATGTCAACTCACCACCACAACTCATACCACATGACATCATATAAAATAGCACAACAACAAATAAAACATCACAACTTCATAGAGAAACACCACAACCTCATAAAACAACACAACATCATATAACACCATGATCTCATAAAAATACTATGGCTTCCTATAAAAACACCAAAACACCATACAAAAATACGACAGTTTCATATACAACAACACAAAATCGTATAAAAATATTACGACTCTCTTTAAATCACCACAACAATATATAAAAGTACTATGACTTTCTATAAAACTGTGGCAAAATAAAAATGCTACAACTTTATATACAATACTACAACATCATATAAAAATATTACCACGTAAAAGTTATTGTAAAGTAAAAATAATATATTATTATGAGTATACTATTTGTGTCAAAATGAAATAAAATGATTTATATAGGTGTATAAAATGTTGTACCATTCATATAAGTGAAAATTAATATAAAGTAAAACTGCGTTTGATTTAATATCTTCACAAACTCTCTCTAATCTTAATTACCACTATAGTTATTATGTAACTTTTATATAACAAAATTACTTATTTGTGTTGGAGAGCAAACAAAGTCCCACATTGAGTGAAAGAAGGACTGGTCAAGGGTTTATATACACATAGATATCTCCAATGGTAAGAGGCCTTTTG
>NW_014544188.1:0-3277 GCF_000741045.1 Vigna radiata var. radiata | reverse complement strand
TTAGAACATCCAAGAATAATTTATGCAATTAAAATCACTTTTTAAGCCCTTTTTATTCCCAAACACACTAAATCCAATAATTACAAATCCTCTACAAATCAATCATTTAAACACAAATATTCTATCAAAAATTTTAATTTTAAAGCATAAATGTAGACATAAATATGCACTCATCACCGGGCTCAGACGAGTACGTCCCCCCATGATCAGGCGAGCCAAGCAGGAGGCCAGTGGCGCCGGAGGAATCATGAGAGGTGGGGAGAGCTAGAAAAGCTCATTGTGACCATGGATCGTGATAGAGGGCAAATGAGAAATGCTTTGTGTTGACCATGGTGTACTCGAATGAAAAAGACAAGACTTTCGCAGCGATGGAGGAAGGTGACCATAGTCCTTTGTTTTAGGGAGGATGTTGGAGAGCAAACAAAGTCCCACATTGAGTGAAAGAAGGACTGGTCAAGGGTTTATATACACATAGATATCTCCAATGGTAAGAGGCCTTTTGGAGTGGTGCCAAAAGCAAAACCATGAGGGCTTGACACAAAGCGAACAATGTCTTACCATGTGTGGAGTTCTATGTGTGTGTCGTACCTCCCCCAACAGAACTATTAGAATGTGAGTTTAGGCCTAACTCAACCCCACAAAACCGGCTTGTAAGGTGAGGTTTGCACCTCACTTATATATCATCAATTGACCTTATCTCTAGTCGATGTGGGACTTCCAACAATTTGTCATCACCTAATTTAGTTTAGATAATTAAAATACATTTTAAGAAATAAAGTTAAAAAAATGTTAAGGAAAATGATGAATAAAAAATTATTATCTTTGTAAAAATAATTTTGTAAAATAAATTTTTTTTCAAAAATTAAAAAAAAAGTATATCAATTAAATGTTTCACTAAAAAGAAACTTTTGTTTTTATCAGGCAAATTTTATTTATTTTTCCATTTTTTTCTTTTTATCCCTTCTAGTTCAATTTTAATTAATAGCTTACGACTCACACCCCTATATGAGTTTAAGTCCAAAAATCCAATTCACTCTTCTATTTTTTTTTCCATCTTTACAACTCTCATTTTCTTCTAACACCTTTTAATCATCATTTCACCTTTTTATTTTTAAATCCTCCACTCACCATTTAAAAATAAATAAAAATAAATAAATCTTTCCATCCAATCTTCATTGTCCCACTTACTCTATTCTTTTTTTTTTCTTTTTTCAATTTAAAAAAAAAAAACCCTCATAAGCCTATTATCTCCCATTCATACATAATTATTCACCCACTAAATCACCCCTCCAATAAGCTTTACGTACAACCTTTTCCTTCCTCTTTAAAGAGATTTTCAACCTTTATTCAACAATACTCCCTGCTTCAATATGAATAGATAATAAAATCACCCATCTTCACACCTTTATTCAACAAACAACAAACACTTCCTTCTCTTTTCTGCTCAAAATTCATTTTCATTATGTGACCCTAATTTATACACAATTTCATCTTCTGCTCAACAATTCTCCAATAACAAAATATTCTTCATCTGAAAATTTTCACACAAGCAATGTTCCTAGCGTCTAAAAACAAGTAATTTTTTTCAAAAAAAAAAAAGAATTCAAAAAAATCCAGAGAATGATCTCCTTAGAAAACTGAGAAAAAAAAAACAGAGAATGGTAGTGGCCCTGAATTTTAATAACCCTCTCGAATTTGCTTTGATTTTCCCCTGATGGTGGTTGGCTGTGCGAATGACGATGGCTTTGGACAAAAGTATGAAGCTGAAAAAGGATTTCGCACGGTGGTTGACGCGGTAGCGACCAGCGATAGCATGGACTCTGGCGATTCCGTTGGAGAAGACTGAGAAAAGGTGCATGCGTCTCATCACGAAGGAACAAGAAGGATGTATTGAGAAGGAAGAGGCTGTTGCCCTGTGTAGGGATGCCAAACAAAAATTCACATATAAAATCTGTGCTGCCAATATTTCTAATTCATTAAATAATAAATATTTTAATATCTTTTTATAAATAAATTGATATAAATATTATACTATATGTATTCACAAACCCGTTACTCTCTTTACTCATGTACAGAAGAGGGAAAGAAAAAGGAAAAGGTTTCGTTGACACTCTTCATTTAACACACTTTTGACACATGCCACATGGCCTCGTTCGGTTGGTTGTTTGGGTGAAGAAACTCAAGTCTTTTTTAAATGATCCGGAGGGTAATTTTGGAAAACAAAATGTATGAAATTTAATTTTCGCGGTTTCATTTTTATCTTTCATTCAATTTGGCTTGGGTCTGTTGCCTCCTCTCTCCATTGGCCTCCTCCTCTCTCCATTCGCCTCCTCCTTTCTCCATTCGCTTCATCTCTCACATTGCTCCCTAACGCGTCGTCTCATCCAAAGGCAACAAAAAGAGGTCTTTCGTAATCATTGTGTATCGGTAAGCTCTCTTTCTCGTTTTGGGTTTGGGTGTCTTTCGCGTTGTCGCTCTCTTTCTCATTGTCTCGCTTCTCGAACACTAGTCTATTTTTGTTGTCTTTATTGTTTTTGTGTTTTGAACCCTAATCCACCGCCATTGATTTATTTGTATGAAATATGTGCAGTTGCAATGGCGTCAACATACAGTGGTCCATGACAATGAACAAAGAATAAGATATGAGTTTGTGTCCTCCTTTGGTTATGTGCAAAATGAAGAGGGAGTGTGGGTTCCGAAAGGGAACACAACCAATGAACAGCGTCAACGTACAATGATCCATGACATTGAACAACCAATGTTTCCTGTATTATATTTGACAAAATCTTAAGTAGTGAAATAAAGTCGTACTTAATGGACACTAAAACACTAGATAATCACATACAACGTTCAAAACACACTGTTATTCACCAGTGGTCCCCCACGTGTTCACTGGTGGCTCCTTCAGTCCAACAGCATGTGCAGAATCCAATTCAGACACGTGTAATCGATTACAACCCCTTGTAAACGATTACAATGTAGTTTTTTTGCACCAGATATGGAAGAACTTCACTTAACACTATAATCTCTCAATGGGTGGTCCCCACCTTCATCTTGGGGGACCCAAAACATTAAGATGCAACAATTCCTCACTAAAGAACATAAAATTACAACTAAAACAACTGGACTTGGGTAAAAACACATTGTTATTCACCAGTGGTCCCCCACGTGATCACTGGTGGCTCCTTCAGTTCAACAGGATGTGCAGAATCCAATTCAGACACGCGTAATCGTTTACAACCCCTTGTAATCGATTACAATGCAGTTTTTAGCACCA
>NW_014544187.1:9453-10821 GCF_000741045.1 Vigna radiata var. radiata | reverse complement strand
TAAGGTTACTTACTTGACCAATTTTCAAAGAGAATTCACTATTGAATTTAAAAGTGGACTCAAACAAACAAAGATTAAAAACAAACACCTAGACTCCTACTTGCGGACTTCTAAGTAGATCACCTAAACGAGAAACACAAAAAAATTCAAACATAAGTAAGAAAAAGTTTTGCCAAGAGTTGAAAGAAAGAGCACCAAGGACTCTTCCCACACCACTTGGACTTTGAATGGCCGTTTACAAAGAAGAAATCAAAGCAAACCTATTACAAATCCAAAAATGAACCAAAACTATTACTACACAAAGGCTGCTGTTACGGTGTGCTCAAAATCCTGCTGCAGAAATGCACTCTAATTATGGTATCCTTAGGTCTTCTAGCTCATGTGCATTCTGTAAAAGATTCCTCCCTTTTCTCGGCTTTGGAAAATTGATGTAGTGAAAGGATCCTAGTTATTCTCCAATGATTGCCCAAAATTGTTTGCTCTCGGCTTTGCACAAATGACGTGGGAAAAAGGTTCCAATCTGTTCTCAAGTTGTTGTTCTAGCTTTCAAACCAGTTCACAAATCCGGTGCACACAGTTTATCACAAGAAGCTTGATGACTCTGCTGCAGCTAATTATCAAATAATTTCCAGATTAATTCTGCCTAGCTGCAACATGCCAAAATAACCAATATACAAGCACTAGCAATTGGAATTTGGAAAGTAATCAAGACTAATCAAAATCAGAATTTCAAAACTGAACTACGTAATCCTTGATTCTCCATCAAAAGTGGAGATACGTAGGAGCAAGGCTAGTCCTTGTCAGGTTCACTTTCCAAAAAGCCAAAAAAAAATTATATCTTTTTTTCAAACAAATTTCTCAAACAATTTCTCAAACAAATTTCTCAAACAAATTTTCCAAACGATTCAAAGAACTACGTAACCCTGATTTCTNAGTCCAACTGAGAATACGTAGGAGCAAGGTCAATCCTTGTCGGGCACAAAAAACACAAAAAATATTTTGTTTTCTTTAGAGTTTTATTTTTTAGGGGAAATTAAACATTTTGAAACCACATTAAATTCACGCATTTGATTAAAGGTACTACCTTTGGACAGGCGTTGTAGGGTGCTAATACCTTCCCTACACGTAACCGACTCCCGAACCCAATCTTTGGTTTTCGTGGACCGTGCCTTATCATTTTATGGTTTTTCAGTAGTTTTCCAGAATAAACTATGGTGGTGACTCCAAAACAATTTCTCCAAATCGTATTTTCTTTTTTTTGGATCGTCGTCCCGTCGCGATTTTCCGGTTGTGACAATATGCTTGCGTATGCTTTGATTATCAATTGTTGGGTTTCTCTTCTACGCTTAAAGCTTTTATCGTTTAACT
>NW_014544187.1:0-723 GCF_000741045.1 Vigna radiata var. radiata | reverse complement strand
TGAAGATTCAAAGGAGGTGCAGCTTCATCTCTTGTGGTATCAAGAGAGGTGGTTTCTAAACTTTTACAAATTATTTTCTTTGTGATTATTATTTGTAATTGTTTTGTGAGAGTGGACTGTTTATCTCGGTTTGAGATAAGCGACTGGACGTAGGATTGGTAAGATCCGAACCAGTATAAAAATCATCTGTGCAAATTTCTCTCAACCTTACTCTTTTATTTATATTTATTATTTGTGTAGTAAGTTAAATTGAGTAGAAATTAAAAGGCACACATTTGTTTTAAAAACCCTCTTGGTTTGTTATTCCACGCTAATAATTCCGCTGCAGCCGATTCTAACAGGTTGCATTCATTCCCAGAAGGTACTTTTAGAAATTGGGAGGCGGTGGCAACAAAATTTGTTAACAAATTCTTTCCACTGACGAAGATCAATCAAGGGAAGCTGGAAATCTCTTCATTCAAGCTAGGAATGGAAGAAACTCTGTGAAAGACATGGGACAAATTCAAAGGCCTGTTGAGGAAGACCCCAGTCCATGGACTTGACAAGACTTCATATCTACTTGCTTTCCTTGGAGGCCTACACACTCAGTCAAAGATGATGTTAGATGCTTGTCGTATGCTTTGATTATCAATTGTTTTGAAACAATGTAATCTTTTGAAACTCTCTTTTATTGAAACTCTTGTTTATTTATATGCTTGTCGTATGCTTTGATTATCAATTGTT
>NW_014544186.1:2600-7342 GCF_000741045.1 Vigna radiata var. radiata | reverse complement strand
CCCCTAAGTCTAAAAAACCAAGACGTTCAAAAATTTCAAAATCTTGGTACNAAACACCAACTTAGTCCAATCTCACAACCAAACACAGCTTGCTTGAAAAGCAACTAAATTGAAACATTTCTTGCACCTATTTTTTCACATTAGTCGTCCTTTGGGGATTTAAAGAGTGCATTGTGGCCCCTAAGTCTAAAAAACCAAGATCTTTAAAAATTTCCAAATCTTGGAACCAATCACCAACTTAGTCCAGTCCACCACCAAACATAACTTGCTTAAAAAGCAACAAAATTGAGACATTTCCTGCACATACATTTTGATACTAGTCATTATTTGGGGATTTAAAGAGTGCATAGCAACATCAGCAACAACAACAACACCAACAACAGCAACTGCAACAAGAGCAAGAACAACAACAACAACTGCAACAAGAGCAAGAACAACAACAACAACAACAACAACAACAACAACAAAAGTAACAACAACAACAATAGCAACAACAGTAACAACAGCAACAGTAGCAACACCAGTAACACCAGCAACAACAACAACAGCAGCAACAACAACAACATCAAAAAAAGCAAGAACAGCAATAACAACAACAGCAACAACAGCAACAACAGCAACACGAACAACACCAATAATAGCAACAACAGCAACAACAACAACAACAACAACAACAACAACAACAACAAAAACAGCAACAACAACAACAGCAACAACAACAACAACAACAACAACAACAACAACAATACCAACAACACCAACAATAGCAACAAAAACAACAACTGCAAAAACAGCAACAACAACAACAATAGCAACAACAACAACAAGAACACCAGCACAAACAAAAACATCAACAGGAGCAACAACAGCAACAACAGCACCAACAAAAACAACAACTGCAACAACAGCAACAGCACAAACAGCAGCAACAACAACAACAGCAATAACAGCAACACAAGTAACAACAACAGCAACAACAGATACAACAAATACAACAGCAACAACAACAGCAACAGCAAAAACAGCAAAAACAGCAACAATTGCAACAACAACAACAGCAATAAAAGCAACACCAGCAACAACAACAACATGAATAACAACAACAACAACAACAACAACAACAGCAACAACAGCAGCAACAATAACAACATAAGTAAAAACAGCAATAGCACGAACAGCAGCAACAACAGCAACAACAACAACAGCAGCAATAACAGCAACAACAGCAACAATAGCAACAGCACCAACACCAGCAACAGCACAACAAGCAACAACAGCACAATAGGAACAACAACAACACTAACAACATCAACAACAGCAACAACAGCAGCAACAGCAGCAACAACAGCAACAACAGCAACAACAGCAATAGCAGCAACAATAGCAACAACGGTAATAGCAGCAACAACAACAACACCAGTAACACAAGCAACAACAACAACAACAACAACAACAACATAAGCAACAACAGCAACAACAACAACAACAACAACAACAACAACAACATCAACAAAAGCAAGAACAACAACAACAACAACAGCAACGGCAACAACAACAACAACAACAACACCAACAATAGCAACAACAGCAACAACTGCAAAAATAGCAGCAACAACAACAACAACAATACCAGCAGCAACAGCAGTAACAACAGCAACAACAGCACAAACAACAACATCCGCAGCAGCAACAGCAGCAGCAACAGCACCAACAAAAAAAAAACACTAACAACAACCACAACTGCAACAAACACAACCACAACAACACAAACAACAGCAACAGCAGCAGGAACAACAACAACATCAACCACAGCAAGAACTGGAACATCAACAACAACAACAACAACAACACCAAATATAGCAACAACAGCAACAACAACAACCACAGCAACAACAACAACAACAACAAAAACAACAACAACAACAACAACAACAACACCATGAACACCAACAATAGCAACAAAAGCAACAACTGCAAAAACAGCAACAACAACAACAACAACACTAGCAACAACACCACCAGTAGTAACAACAACAACAACAACACAAACAACAACATTAACAGCACCAACAGGAGCACCAACAGCACCAACAAAAACAACAACACTAACAACAGCAACAACTGCAACAACAACAACAACACAAACAACAGCAACAGCAAAAACAACAGTAAAAACAGCAACAACAGCAACAAAAATAGCAAAAACACCAAAAACAACAGCAACAACAATAACAACAACAACAACACCAACAACACCAAAAATAGCAACAACAGGAACAACTGCAACAACAACAACAACAACAACTACAGCAACAATAACAGCAACAAAACCAGCAACAGCAGCAACAACAGTAACAGCAGTAGCAACAGCAACAGCAACAACACCAGCAACAACAGCAACATCAACAAGAGCAACATAAACAACAGCAACAACAACAACAACAACAGCAAAAACAGCAGCAACAGCAGCAACAACAACAACAGCAACAACATCAACACCAGACACAACACCAACACCAGCCACAACAACAACAACAACAACAAATACAACATATACAACAGCAACAACAACAACAACAACAAATACAACATATACAATAGCAACAACAACAACAACAGCAACAACAACAACAACAACAAGAGCAATAATAGCAACAACAACAATAACAACAACAACAGCAACAACAACAATAACAACAACAACAACATCAACAACATCAACATCAACAACAGCAACAACAACAACAACAGCATGAACAACAACAACAGCTACAACAGCAACAACAGCAACACAAGTAACAACAACAGCAACAACAGCAACAACAAATACAACAGCAACAACAACAACAACAATAACAGCAAAAACGGCAACAACAGCAAGAACAACAATAACAGCAACAACAACAACAGTAGTAAAAGCAACACCAGCAACACCAGCAACAACAACAACATCAATAACAGCAACAACAACAACAACAAGAAAAGCAACAACAGCAGTAAACGCAACAACAACAGCAACAATAGCAACTGCAGCAATAGCACAAATAGCAGCAACAACAACAGCAACAGTAGCAACAATAGCAACAGCACCAACACCAGCAATAGCACAAACAACAACAATAGCAACAGCAAGAACAGCAGCAACAACAACAGCAACAACACCAAAAGCAACAACAGTAAGAACAACAACAACAATAAAAGCAACAACAGTAGCAACAACAAAAACAACAACAACAACAACATCAACAATAGCAACAGCAGGAAAAACAGCAACAACACAAACAGCACCAACAGCAGCAACAACAGCAATAGCAACAACAACAACAGCAACAACAACAGCAACAGCAACAACAAGAACAACATCAACAACAGTAAGAACAACAACAACAACAACAGCAACAACAGCAACAACAAGAACACCAACAACACCAACAATAGCAAGAATAGCACCAACACCACCAACAACAACAACAACAAAAACAACAACAACAACAACAACACCACCAGTAACACAAGCAACAATAGCAACAACAACAACAACAACAACAACAACATCAACAAAAGCAAGAACAACAACAACAACAACAACAACACCAACAACACGAACAATAGCAACAACAGCAACAACTACAAAAACAGCAACAACAACAACAACAACAACACCAGCAGCAACAGCAGTAACAACAGCAACAACAGCACAAACAACAACATCAACAGCAGCAACAGCAGCACCAACAGCACCAACAAAAAAAAACACTAACAAAAACAACAACTGCAACAACATCTACAACAGCAAGAACTGGAACAACAACAACAGCAACAACAGCAACAACACCAACACCAACAATAGCAACAATAGCAACAACAACAACCACAGTAACAACAACAACAACAAAAACAGCAACAACAACAGCAACAACAGCAACAACAACAACAACAACAACAACACTAGCAACAGCAGAACCAGTAGTAACAACAACAACAACAACACAAACAACAACATCAACAGAAGCAACAGGAGCACCAACAACACCAACAAAAACAACAACACTAACAACAACATCAACATCGACAACAACAACAGCAACAACAACAACAACAGCAACAACAGCAACACAAGTAACAACAACAACAAGAAAAACAACAACAACAACAACTCAAGTAACAACAACAGCAACAACAACAACAACAAATACAACAAATACAACAATAACAACAACAACAACAGCAACAACAACCACAATAACAGCAAAAACGGGAACGACAGCAACAACAGCAACAACAACAACAGCAGTAAAAGCAACACCAGCAACACCAGCAACAACAACAAAAGCAACAACGGCAGCAAAAGCAACAAAAGCAACAACAATAGCAACAGCAGCAAAAACAGCAATAACACAAATAACAGCAACAACAGCAACAACAGCAGCAACAGCAGCAACAATAGCAACAGCACCAGCACCATCAACAGCACAAACAACAACAACAGCAACAACAGGAACATCAGCAGCAACAGCAGTAACAACAGCAACAGGAACAACAACAACAACAGCAAGAACAACAACAACAACAAAAGCAACAACAGTAGCAACAACAACAACAACAACAACATCAACAATAGCAACAGCTGAAAAACAGCAACAGCACAAACAGCACCAACAGCAGCAACAACAACAATAGCAACAACAGCAAAAGCAACAAGAGCAGCAACAGCAACAACAACAACAACATCAACAACAACA
>NW_014544185.1:5659-7211 GCF_000741045.1 Vigna radiata var. radiata | reverse complement strand
AATGGATGAATCTCAGTAGATCGTGACAACAAGGTCACATAGAGGGATAAAACGAATCAAAACGACAATGGATGAATCTCAGTAGATCGTGACAAGAAGGTCACTTTGCCAGTTACGATAACCCATCACTTCCACTGTTACGTAGAAGAGTACCAGTTATAAACAACTTGTTCTTGGAGATAAATTCCTACAAGATTAGCATAAGAACAAATCATTAAAATTAAAACTCTATCATAAAATTCATACAGTTCACAATCAACTTCAAAAGCCTCTGCTTCTCCTCAGCAGACTATGTTCCATAACCCTACAACAACATCACAATTATCTTTGTCACCTCGTGAACTACCATAAAAAATAAGAGCAAACATCATTTAGCATATTCAACCCATATTGCACACTCAGTGCATGCTTCTAACTAAAATAAGACTGTACCATAATCATCCCTCAAAATGCAGGACAGATGAAGAATCATATAGAGTAATACAAGAAAGTATTACAAAATTTCAAGTTACTCAAACTCATCCAAAACAGGAAAAAACCTTACGACACGCATAGTCAAGCAAATATTACAATATTGAAGAATAAATTATCAGTTTTGCATATACACATATCATTCATGCACCCAATGATCTATTCTAAGGAACCTTTTAAACATAACTACCATACAAACATCATGCAAAAACTACAACAATGCATGATTTAAAGAGAGGACATCCTAACAAAAGAATCAAATTCAAATCTACATAACTTATATATACACACACATAAGAGCTTGTGCACCTAATTAATCTCCTCTGGAAAATTGTAAAGCATATCAGCTTACTCAATAAAACACTACTTTAGATAGAAACATTCCAATTTCCAAGACACTAGGTTCATTATAATGCTCTTAGCCCTTATTATGCAGAAAACCAACTCGCTCTCATGAACTATTACGTTCCCAGCTTTAACAAACAAATAACCACAACATATCAAAGTTCAAGCACTCAACTACCAGATCATACTATTTACTTTAACTTAATCACATGCATATTCTTTTAAGTAACCATTCGTAACATACCAAACTCAATAATTCAACAAATTCCGATTTGCACGATAATTAAAGGTCACTACAATTTCATATATTAACCTCACATAATAACATATCTTTAATTTTTTTATTTTATTTTATTTTTTTATCCGTCCTATGTGTTTAGGTCTTGATTGCAAACAAATACCAACATGCAGTACAATTATCATACCATACCTTTACTTTCCAACTCAATTACTTGTTAACATCTAATATCCCACTGAAAAGAATACTTTATTCTACTCACTTTTATCGAAACATACTTATCCCATTTAATGTCAGCAAACCCACACGCTCCAGACCAGAAATCACAATCATACTATATCAAATTATATACAAAGAGAAAATTAAGGTTCATCAAATATTAAGCATATCCAGAATTCATTCACTTTTCTTAGATATTAAAAACAGAATTTAAACCATATTCCTATTTTCCTTTATCAGATTTTAACAAGGGTTAACAACGTACCCAAACTTATATTT
>NW_014544185.1:0-2489 GCF_000741045.1 Vigna radiata var. radiata | reverse complement strand
GGTGTTTCCTGTCCTATACAAAATTTCGAAGTCGTAGCCAGGGAGTTTGGCAATCCAGTGTTGTTGAGCTAGGGTGGTTATTCTCTGTTCCAGCAAAAACCGCAAAACTCTTTTGATCGGTGTGCACCACAAATTTCTGACCCATCAAGTATGGCTGCCAGTGTCGATCCGCCATCACCATCGCCATGACCTCAGACAAAATTCCCCTCTTTAGCATCTCCGTTAACGGTCGTGCTATTTTGCCGTATTCTCGAACGAATCTTCGTTAGTACCCCGCGACGACCGCCTCCACCTTCTCTCTGTCCATCTCGACCCCCCTCTTTGCTATATCGTGACCCAGATATCCTATCGAAGTCCGCCCAAACTCGCTCTTCTTTCGATTGACGACCCACTGTTGCTCGTGTAATTTTCCCAATACCAAGCCCACGTGCTGCAAATGCTTTGTCCACGTCGAGCTATACACGAGGATGTCGTCAAAAAAAGACGAGAACAAACTTCCTCAGATATGGCTGGAACAACTCGTTCATGGCACTCTTGAACGTAGCCGGAGCATTGGTGAGACCGAACGGCATCACCAGGAACTCATAGTGCCCTAGGTGCGTTCGGAATGCCGTTTTCTGGATGTTTGCTTCTCCCATCCTAATCTGGTGGTATCTTGACTTAAGGTCGACCTTGGAGGAGAACGTAGCCCCTCCTAGCTCATCCAGAAGTTCATCAATCATCGGTATGGGGAATTTATTAGGGATGGTGGCTCAGTTAAGAGCCTTTTAGTCAATGCAAAACCTCCAGCTCCCATCTTTCTTCTTGATGAGGATCATTGGGCTGGAGAACGGACTTATACTGGGTCGGACGATTTAGGCATGCAACATCTCACGCACCCGACGTTCGATTTCCGTCTTCATGACATGAGGATATCGGTAGGGTCGAACATTAACTGGGTCGGCTCCTTCTTTTAATGTAATCTAATGTGTCTCTCCTTTGTTAGGGGGTAGTCCTCCAAATTCCTGAAATACCCCTGCATTATGTTCCAAAAGCCTTACCATAGTCTCTTTTTGTTCCATCGTCACTCCTTCTTCCCCCATATTCTCTCCACTCCATTCCCTTCTCTCCAAGCTCCAAACTAAAGCCCCAGCTTCTACTTCCCCAAGTTTCACCAATTGCTTGGGCTCAATCACCCTTCTGCCTAGCTTCAGGTCCCCTGTTATGGTGACCTTCTTTCCCCCTTACCAGAACGACATGGTGGACTTCCCCATTCCAACATGATCTCACCCAACTTGGCTCACCCAATTTGGCTAACCGTTCCACTTCTTTATGTCCACACATCCTAATTCGAACAGGTAAAATTTCTCCTCAATCTCGACTTCCCCCATGTTGACCACCACCTTGGGACAGCACCCGCGGGTCCTCTTCCGATGACCGTCCCCCAGGCTAACTTGATAAGGAAGGGTGTCTTTCTGTTCGAGCTTCAGCTCCTCCAATTTTTTGTTCACAAAATTGTGGCTCGCACCACTGTCCACCAACACCAACACCTCTTTCTCCCCCAGGCTACCTTGTAATTGCAGCGTTCTTGGTTGAGTTAACCCTCTGGCCCAGAACGCCACCAATTCCATGCATGGCGGCTCTACTTCAGTTTGTACCTCCTCAACTTCCCCCTCTTCATCTTCAACAAGCAATACCACTGCAAGCTCTTCTCCGAACACTAGTGCCAAGGACCAAGGGCCCCCCAAATCGAAAGCACCTGCCCTCTTCTCTACATTTCAAATATTCAGGGTAGGGGAGATTCCTTGAGTTCGGCCCTCGACTATAGCTTCCACTGTAATTTACACCTCTCACCGGCCCGCCTCCCATCACACTGTCACGCCTCACTGATCAGACGCTTTCAATCGGACTTGCCCTTCTGGGATTACTTCGCGACAACTCAATCCTGGCCACCACCGCTTCCCCGCCTACTGATCGACCCTACGAAGGGGGTTTTTTGCAGTTGTCCACCCCATCAGCCCTAGGTCGCGTAGTGCCTCTTCAACATCTCAACCAATCTTCATCGCCGACATCAAATCCCGCGAGTCATGGGGCCTCATTTGGCAGTGCAATTCCTCACGAAAGCCCGCCAGAAAATATCCCCTCTGTGGCGACTCTCAAATCGGATCAAGAATGCCTCTTTCAACCCTTCCCAAGATTGGTCGTTCGCCTTGTCCTGCCAGAATTTAAACAAGTATCCGGCACTCCCCTCCATACTGATGTGCGCCAGTTCGACCTTCTCCTCCTCAGCCACCTTCTAAATCGCGAAGAATTTCTCCGCCCTTCTAATCCAATTCAAGGGGTTGGGTCCCTCAAAGGTGGGTAATTCCACCCTTCACCTCCAATTGGGTAGAGTTTCTAATCGCTCACCCTCTTTGCCTCCTCCTACATCATCGCGACGTACAGCCCCATTATCGTTGACTAACCCATGGCTCCCATCGGAGTTTTCTTCGGTTGTTTCGACGCGTGCC
>NW_014544184.1:0-1176 GCF_000741045.1 Vigna radiata var. radiata | reverse complement strand
ATTTACCGAATGAGTTAAACGATAAAAGCATTAAGCAAAGGTGAAGAACCCAANAATTGATAAATCAAGCATATGCAAGCATATAAAATAAATAAGAATTTGGATATATGAGAGTTTCAAGAGATTACATTGTTCCCCAACAACCTAGGGTTTAGTTCACCATAATCATGGTGAAACTGGATGAAATATGATGAAAGAATGGAAAAGTGTGTGGAATAGCTCTGGACGTTTCTCTCTGCCAAAAGAATGTGTTTTGATTTGCACTGGGGCTATATATAAGCCCGAAAAGATAACTGAAAGATTACAAAATCTAGCTAATAAAAACAGACAACCGCCTAGGCGCCAAAGTTCACCGCTCAACGGTTTCCCTCTATCGCTCTGAACGTGTAACATCCCAATAAATATAACCAAAGCTATAATTCATTTTTAGGAGTTAACATGAACAATAAAGGAGAACAGTAGTGAATAAACCGAGAGGTGAAAGAAATAGGAGAATAGCATTTAATTTAAAACTGTACAATCAGTTCAATTAAGTAAGATATTTACAAGTTAGACCGAACGGTCTTAGACTAAGTTTATTGACCGAACGGTCAATCATCAAAAGTGCCCTATACAGAACATCTACAAATATAATACCAAGAGAACCACTATACTAAGGACCGGACGGTCCTGCATAACTCTCGGGCACGGCTTCTACTGCATCTTCCAGAGTGTCCTCCAAAGCAGCTCCCAAGGTAACTTCTAAGTTATCCTCTACTCACACCCAAAAAGGATGATCATTGCAATGAAGAGAATGACCGAACGGTCGGATACCGAACGACAACATAGGCAAAGACACAAAGGATAAGGGTAAGCTTATGTAAATTTAATTAATAATTCCAACATACATGTAAACAAATAAACAGAACCAATTCAACATGTTATACACACAAGTACCACACATACATCCTAAGTTCATCAAATTTATGACCGACCACTAAGACATTGTTCGGACGGTATGAACATGTAGCTCGGTCGTCCCTAGCACCCGGTGTGGTGTAGTAACTGTCTCTCTGATCAGCTGCCACCCGAGGTTAGCCCTCAAACGGTTATCTACTCATATAACCGCGGACCTCCTGCCATTCCCACGCATGAGTGACCTCTCTCTACTTGAGAAAGCGTCCTCACGGAATATCA
>NW_014544183.1:0-1116 GCF_000741045.1 Vigna radiata var. radiata | reverse complement strand
GCTTTCTTTGAAAAAAGTTAATCAGTAGCGATCCCGGTACCCCTTTGTAATTTGTAAAAAATCGCGTTGTATTAAAGTGTAATTGTATCAGTGTAAGTGTATTATCGTTATTAAAAATCGTATTTATCGGAATTTATCTTCGTAATTTATCGTGTTCTAAGAATATCGAGAGGCCGCATCATGCAGAAAGGTTGGCAATCTGCGGCTACCTTACTCCAACTGATGACATACAAATGCGAGAAGATCAAGACCTGAATGATAAGTTGGACGGATCAATCTAGCATGATGCTGCCGGAAGACCCCTTGCATCCAGTGCCTTGGACAAGAATGGATGAACTCTTGGCAAAACTCCGAATTGATGTACCTATTTCACAACCGGATTCGAATGACTACAGGATTACATTGCACTGCTTCAACAAGGAAACCTCGGCACTCAAGAATGCGTTAATAATGACAAGCAGAATAGAGTGGAAGTCGCCTAAGACGACAGTATTTTTCAATGCATTTCATGCTGATTTACTATCAATTGTGAATGAATGTCTCTCTACACACAAGTTTCAAATTTTTACAAAAAGAAACTGCATATACAAATGGAAATCTCCCGAACAGCTTGTTGAACACGAAATCTCATATGTCCTGTCGCTCCAGATTGGTAGTACTTGATACAAAATTGACAAATCTGGAAAGAAAAATTGAATATCTTGAAGCCAGAGTTACCAAAGGAGAAACCCTCACCTGAAATGATCAGATCCCTCAACTCATTGAGAAGCCATAAGATATTTCCTGAAGTCAAATTAGAAATCTCTTCATCTACACATATTCATCTTGTTTTTTGTATATAGTTCGCTAATTTGTAAGTCATTTTCCTGAATTTTTTATAAGTCTATCTACTTTTTAATTTTGTTTTTCAACATACATTATTCTGTAGCTTAATACTTTATTTACTTTAAAATTTTTCTCACACCAGTTCTCTGAAAAACTATTCGGTACAGCCAAATTCTTGCAATTGAGTCTCTAATGTTGTTGTTTTTGCTATTTTGTAAATTGAGTTTTTGGGAGTTTTAATTTCTTAGGGGTGGATATTTTTCAATTTAACTGTATGTAAAGTTATTTTTT
>NW_014544182.1:0-1042 GCF_000741045.1 Vigna radiata var. radiata | reverse complement strand
TGGAACGCCCTGTACTGGCCGACTCTGATCAGTTTTATAATACAGTGAGGTCTCATGATGTTACTGTGCTGCAGTTTAATATTCGGTCTCTAAAGAAGAACTGGGATCAGTTTTATGCTACTATTTCTCCAATTTTAGATAAAAATGTAATAATTGTGCTGCAGGAGGTAAATGTGCATGAAAATGTGATTAATACTTATAATATTGAGGGATATCGAAAATACTACATGCTCCGACAAACAAGGAGAGGAGGTGGGATTGTAATATTTGTGCCTAACGGATTTAGATGTGTTGTACTTACAGAAAAAATGAATTTGTTACTAGAATTAATGCATATGAAATTCACATGCATTGACGTTTTAGGAAAGCAATATGAGTTTCATGTGATTGCGGTTTATAGGCCACCAAAATATGCAGGCACAGTCAATTTTATACGTGACTTAGATGAAGCACTNAGTGATTTAAGCCTGAACACTAATGTAATATTTTTAGGTGATGTAAATATAAATACGTTACAAGAAAGTAACCTTGTGAAAGACTATTTAA
Organism: Vigna radiata var. radiata; assembly: GCF_000741045.1. NCBI lineage: Eukaryota > Viridiplantae > Streptophyta > Magnoliopsida > Fabales > Fabaceae > Vigna > Vigna radiata. Next base: position 496 of record NW_014544182.1, on the reverse strand, counting down.
CAACTCTAGCTGCACACAGTCTTGAATCGTGCATTCATGAAGAAACAAGGGTTGAAGTAAGGAAGGACGGAAGGTGCACTCGCTCATGTATTGATCATGTGGCGGTTAGGATGAAATTGGCAAAGGTCTCAGCTGCGATTTTTCAAAGAAAAATATCTGATCATTTTATTGCTGTCTGTTCATTTACTTATGATTTACCAAAGCCACTGATTAGAAATCATGTTCAAAAAACAAATAGGATAGATGTTATTGAGTTGGACAAAAATCTTAAAGAATTTAACTGGGGCTCTTTGCTTACCCTAGGCTGCCCTTGTGAGGTATACGAAAAATTAGTGCAAGTCTTTGAAACTGCATATGAAGCCAGTAAGAGGTCGGGTAATAAAGGAGTATTGCGAAAAAGAAACTTAGACCATAAAGAGTGGATAACAGCAGAGATAATTAAAGACTTAAATTACAGAGATAAGCTTTACAAACGTCATCGGGACTCGCCTAGGAG
>NW_014544181.1:0-1145 GCF_000741045.1 Vigna radiata var. radiata | reverse complement strand
TCATCCTTGAAGATGGTGTCAACTCTACCTTGTGGACCACTATTAGAGCCATCATAAAGCATGGATTGAAGAGTAGTATAGGATTTAGGCCTTGTATTTGGCCATGTAATGTAGGTTTGATTAAGGCTTGTATTAAAGCCTAAGTAGCATAGGATTTTCCCTAAGTTATATATCCAAACCAAGTGGAAAGTGTGTGCCTTGTGTCATGCTTTCATTGGAGAGGATATGTTTTTTAAAAGGTAGCCACATGGCACCCAAGGAGTGGAGAGGATTTACTTTTAGTAGTGGCCACATGGTACTCTAGGAATGGATAGGATTGTGTTTTGGGTGTGGTCCCATGTCCTCCCATCATTGGAGAGGTTAGAAGGCCTCATTTTTTGCCTATGAGAGAAAATGTGGGAGATCATGCTTTTAGGGTTAGTAGGAGACACCCTCGGCCTATAAATAGAGATGTCTCCACCCTTCTATTTCATCTTGGAATTAAGTAGTGTTATGCTGCCAAATTATGGTCATACTCTTCCTTGATCAAGACTAGAACAACCCTAGAGGCCCTTCTAGTCACCTTCCTCCTTAAGTTGACCTAACCTTTCTTGGAGCCACCAAACACTACACCACCACAACCATATCTCCTAGAGGCTTTGAGCTTCTACCCCATCCATACCTTAACTCATCATCCTTGGACCATTTACCACCACATTTCCGCACTATTCATCCAAGGAAACACCCCTCCATGCACATCTCCTAGCTTTGGCCCAACCTTGCCAAGGAAGTTGCCATCACGTTTGGTTTTGGCTAAGAATTAGAGGAACCTTACGTTTGTGCTTGGAAACGTATCATACCTCCCAAGGATCAGTCATCCATTCCACTAGAAACCACTAAATATTTTCTCCGAGATGTCTCCAAGTGCGCCAAACGTTGATGTCATACGTTGGAGTGAGTACAATATAAACAATTATACCATTCATACAAAAAAAGAACATGAAAAAAACACCACTCAAAATAGTGGAGTAATGGTTGTGCCTGAGTCAATGCATTTCTCCAGCTCAAAGGATAGAAATCTTGTTATGACATCAATGTGTTACTTTGGTGTAATTGAAGATATTGGGTGATAGATTGCATAAGTTTCAAAGTACCTATTTTCAAAT
>NW_014544180.1:0-1062 GCF_000741045.1 Vigna radiata var. radiata | reverse complement strand
AAAAAAAAACGGTTGGCAATTAATTTCACGCATTCCCATTAAGACAAATGAAGCACCAAAGATTATGGTTAATAAAAGTTGTATCCAAACGATGATGCAGTAATCAAGTACGGTTATGAGTGCAAATCCATAAACCATATGTTGCAATCAGCATTGAGAACATCCTTGCAGCGAAAATTAATTTCAAGGAATGCATATATGCGTCATCCAGTAAACGAGAAGCAAAAAAAAGAAAATTGAAAATGAAATATTCAATAGAGAAATGATGAAGTAAAATTCAAATGCACGNATTTAGTAATTGAATGAACTAAAATTCTAGAAATGTTATTCAAATGCTGGATGACAGTTATTCCTATTTGAAAATTAAATGAGCCTTATCTCTAAAGAAAATGTAGATGCTACTCCTAACAGAGGACCACGTGACAACTGCTCAAAATTCTAGATGTGAGCTCCTTGCTTAAAAAGATTAAAAACATTCCTTCAGCACCGTCCTTTCTCAAAGAAAGTGAAATCAAATAACCACAAGATCACCGTGCACATCTTCATTAAACTAAATCAGCGTTTGAAAGTTGAAACTAGCTCCTACAACTAAATGAAATGACATGTGAGCCTCCATCAATCAATGCCTCTTCTCTTGCTTTTCCAATCAAAGAAACGAAAATGAAAATAAAAGAAATGCACCGTGAGTTATATGAAGTCTGATGCAGCACTACACACAAAAAAAGTAATGCTTCTTCATTCAACCANTACCAATAAGTGAGAACATGTTTTTCCCAGCCAAGAAATGTAAAAGAGTGCCCCTCCAAATTGGTCTGCCGAGAGTGAGCCAAACAAGATGAGTGACGGCTCCCCTTTTTTTCCCTAGGACCAAGTGTCCAAAAATTAGGGTGGGGTCCACCCAACCCTAGGGTGCCATGTGTATTTTGGGCCTAAACTATTTTACCAAAAATTGGCCCATTGTTTACAAATTTAATTAAAACTATCTAGACTACTAAGTTTCAAAGTAATTAAATTTGAAATGTCCATGTGAAGAGTCTTGACTTATTTGATAGCACTCCAAAT
>NW_014544179.1:0-1144 GCF_000741045.1 Vigna radiata var. radiata | reverse complement strand
CAAAAGGTTAGTTGGTTGGAGTTAAAGAGATGAAAGAGAGAGGGTTGAGAGGAATCACAAAAGGTTAGTTGGTTGGAGTTAAAGAGATGAAAGAGGGAGGGTTGAGAGGAATGAGAGAAGTGGGTAAGGGTTTGTTTTTTTTTTTTTATATTTTTGTTAATGTTGAGAATGAAAATTATTAAAATACCCTTAACCTTAAAAACTTAGAATTCATGATATAAGGGTATTTTTGTCTACTGAAACCTGGTAGACATTGCTAAAATGTATTAACTGAAAAACAGCCGTACGCAAGTTAGTAAACCCATTTATATATATATATATATATATATATATATATATATATATATATATATATATATATATATATATATATATATATATATAATAAGGCATAATTATACCTAATTCAAAAAGACCACATATTAGTAATACTTATATTTAATTAATAAAAATATTATTCACCCAAATAAGGATGGATTCAAATATTTATCTCGAAGAGAATATTTATCATTCCTATTCATAAGCAATATGTTGACAAGTATGTATTGTTTTTATAATATTTAAAAAAAAAAACTAAGTCATTTATATTAAATAAATATTTTAAGAATATATTTTAATTTATAAAAAAATTACACTAATAAAAAACGTTGCCATTAGTTGATTTCATTTAATGTGGATTTCACATGATAAAACTTACAATATTTAAATTAAATGGATACAGCCATAAAATTTAAAGATAAACATAATAATATCTGTATTAAAACTGACATACTTTAAATATGTTTATATAAGCAATTTTTTTCAATTATATATGTCTCATTTAATTTTATTATTTTAAATGTTTTCACCTTTAAATTTGGACATAGTTCCAATGGTTATTATTTAGAGTAATCTAAAAGTTGAAATACTTTATTATACAAAATTAATAATATTAAATTAGCTTAATTCGAATTAACATTTTTATCAGTTTAGAATTAAGTATAAATAAAAAATTACAAAGTATTTTATTTACAATATATTTTGCATATAAATGAGGTAATACTTTGAAAACAGTATATTATTTATAATAGAAATTATATATATACATACATATATATATATACATACATATATATATATACATATATATATATATATATATATA
>NW_014544178.1:0-3270 GCF_000741045.1 Vigna radiata var. radiata | reverse complement strand
AGTTTTTTCCTTCAAAATTTTGCTTATTTTTCATGAGAAGTTTGCTTTTTTCTAATTAGAAGCAAATTATTGCATCATTAACAGCACAATATGGCAAGGTATGACGAATCAGCATCCACAGCCTGTGAGTCCAGGAACTCCCAGGACTCCCAGCTCATATTCGCGCCTAGCTGATAAGACAGGAATTTCTGAGGCTCGCTGTTACGCGTTGTCATATTGCAGACAAAAGTAAATTTTTGAAAGGCTTGTATAGAAAATTGACTGCACTCTTGGTGTGCACTTATCAACGTTGGTTTGCTCGTAAAAGTGCTGAACTTTGCAAAATATCCTATGCCTCGTAAGGCACAGGCTGCTAGGGATTCAGTCAGACCATGCCTGCTCAATCGGGCGTACACGTGCTTTTGGTTTCGATTTTTTCTTCCGTAAAAATTTCGTGTAACCATGTCGCTTTCAAAACCATCCTTACGTAAAGATCGGAGCGTTTATTTGATCGGCAATTCCTGTCCGGGCATTGGAGGGAGTAAACTCCCCTCAAAAGGACAAGTGTTAAGAGTTTTATTTTTTAACCTGCGGGAAGTGGGCTTGGATCTACGTAATAGTTCGCATCTTGTTATCCAAGAGGTGAAAGTTTTCTGGAGCAAAGCTAGAATTCCCGTGCAACACGATGATCGTTGTATTAAAAAAGTGGAAGATCTTTACAAAGACTGGAGAGATGTGCAGAGGAACTCACATAGGCGCAGTGTTATTAACGTGCAACGTGAAAATGACTTTATCAGCAACTTGGATGACCTATTCGATATTGCGCATGCTGATGCTTTGAACATGATACGTATTAAAGAAGACAGAGATTTTCTAATCAATCAACGAAAGAAAGGACGAGTTGGATGTATGTATGGCATCGACACCAAGCTAGAAAAACAGGAAAAACGGAAAGCAGAGAGGCAGCAGAGGGAACGAGAACGAGCAGAGAAACTTGCCAAGGAACTGGAAAAAAATTGTAAGCTTTTTTCTCAATTTTTTACTAATTTTAAATAACTTAGTTAACTTAGGAAATGCTTATCAATTTGTCAATTTGACAAGCGTATATTTTTTCTCCTCAACTAAGGCTTATTTCTGATTTAAACCGGGATAGAGGATACAGTTGGTAGAATTTTCGGTCGAATTAGACTTTTTCCTTTGACTTATGTCAAAAAACAGTTGTACTTTCTACATCTTTCGTGGACTTACATCCCTTTTCTTTTGCAATTTTTTTTTTTTTACATTACTGGGGGAGAAGAAGGCAGAAATATGCTGTAGAACTGAAGAACAATTATTGTTATTTTTTCCCTAAAGTTCTCCTAGTGAAGATTGAAACTATCAACTTTCAGGTGGAGCTACTGATTATCGGGATGTGTCGGATAGCTCAGAACCGGAAGTTGATACAGATTCTTCAGTAGAACTTTCAGTTGATGAACCACTCGAATGCGAACCTGGACCATCACATTCACAGTCAGCGCCGCCGCCGCCGCCGCCGGAAAGAACCAAACCACAGGGTTCAATTAACGTCATGAGCTCCAAAGTTGTTACGGTTCTTGACAAATGTAAAGTGAGTGACAGGGATGCCGTTCACCTGATATCAGCAGTAGTCGAAGCGTTAGGCTTTGATCCAGCCTCGATTATTTCAAGTCGCTCTTCTATCCGCCGAGCCAGGCAGAATTTGCGTCTTGAAAAAGCCGAGAAAGTAAAACTGTATTTTAAGGATATGACTCTGAGTGCAGCTGTTGTTCATTGGGACGGGAAACTTTTTCCTAATGATAAAGGGTCTGGAAAACATGATCGACTTGCAGTGTTCTTAACCAGCGGGGATGTAGAAAAACTGTTGGCAGTGCCTGTACTGCATGATTCAACTGGGCTGGAGCAAGGAAAGGCTGTTTACTCTGAATTAATTGAATGGGATCAAAGTGAGATTGTTAAGGCACTATGTTGTGACACCACAAGTTCCAACACAGGACACATCAATGGTGCTTGTGTTATTTTGGAGCAATTTCTCGGTAGGGCTTTACTGTATCTTCTTTGCCGGCACCATATTTACGAGCTGTACTTAAAAGCTTGTTTTGAGTGCAAAATACCTCATTCTCCAGGTCCAAACGTTAGCTTGTTTTCTAAATTTAAAAATGCATGGCCAAGTATTGATCAGGATAAATTTGAAAGTTTTACTGATGAGGATTTAGTGTTTTTTAAGAGTGATCGAGCTGAGATACTTAATTTCATAGAACTAGTCTTAACGTCCACGAAACAGCCACGAGATGATTACGAGGAATTTTTAAAACTTTCAAAAATTATTTTAGGTGAAACAAAAGGTGCCAAGTTCAGAGCACCTGGTGCTTTCAATCACACTCGCTGGATGGCGAAAGCTATCTATACCCTTAAAATGTATCTTTTCAGGGGACAGCTCGATTTTGTTTCAGAAGTAGAAGAAAAGTTAAGAGATGTGTGTATTTTTATCGTAAAGCTTTACTTAAAAGCATGGTTTACGGCACCTTTGGCACACAAAGCCCCGAACTGTGACTTGGAATTTGCGAAAAAGGTGATTGAATACGAAAAAATAGATTCGGATATATCTGATGCTGTTCTTGATAAAATTAAAAATCACTTGTGGTATTTAACTCCGGAAAATGCTGCTCTTAGTTTTTTTGATGACGAAGTATCAACTGATGAAAAAAGAAAAATGGTTGAAGCACTTGCAAAAGAAAACTCTTCGAACGAAGGTATTAAGAGGTTAAAGTTATCTGATCTTAAAGATCTGCAGAAAAAAGAGATAAGTGATTTTATTAACACAGATTCTAATCACTTTTTCGAGTGGCTAGAACTGAACGATGAATTTCTAGGTGAGGATCCTGAAGACTGGGACCAAAGTGAGGCTTACAAAAAAAGCCAGTCAATAGTCAAAAAGATGAAAGTAGTAAACGACATTGCTGAGCGTGGTGTGAAATTAATCAGTGAGTACGAAACAATTTTGACCAAGGATGAAACACAGAAACAGAGTATTCTGCAAAATGTGGCAGAGTATAGGACAATTTTCAGAAATTTTAACAAATCCACCATGAGGCAAGACTTCTAAAAAACAATGTATTTATTCCTACCGTAGGTTTCATTCATTATTTTGACACCGCCCAAACTATTGCCATTATTTTGTTTTCACTTTACCTACAGTTAGAGAATAAAATTATTTCTGATAATACGTCATTTTTTGTGATTTTTCAAGAAAACCTGCACGAGAGTGGCATGTTT
>NW_014544177.1:0-3267 GCF_000741045.1 Vigna radiata var. radiata | reverse complement strand
CTTGGGTTATTTCTTGCAAAGATAGGTCCCCTAGAACTGGGTTGCTGCTGCTTCTTACACCTTTCGGCCTCCATCAGATTCTTCTCTAGTACTTTAGCCCTTTCAACCAAGGCAGGGAATTTCTGGATGCAATGACTGGCAATGACTGGCTTCAAATCTTCCCTGAGCCCATTTTCAAACTTCCGACACTGCCACTCTTCACTCATCCTCATAGTATAAAACCTCATGAGTTGCTTAAATCTATTAGCATACTCAGAGACCGTCATTCCTCCTTGAACCAGTTGGAGGAACTCCACTTCCTTAGCAAACCGGACGCTATTTGGGAAGTATTCTTCATAAAACCTATTCTTGAATATCTCCCAAGTGATAGGGAGATGTTCATCCTCCAACAACATCTTGGTACTACTCCACCAATGACCGGCCTCTCCAGTCAGCAGATACTCAGTAAAAGCCAAACGATTCTCATCTCCACATCTCTTGGCATCGTAGATCCTCTCCATGTCACGAAGCCAATGATCAGGCTCGTCTGCACTGCATTTGCCATCAAACTTGGCCGGACGGTGCTGGAGAAAGCTCTCCAGACTCCATTCAGCCTGGTTGCTTGATGAAGAACCGAACGGTCTTCCAGACTGCATTCCGTTNGTCAATAAATCAGCAATCTGCCTTTGGGTTGCTTCTGCTGAGGCTCTGGCCGCTTCGGAATGCTGCATGGCCAGTGCGTTCTGTTGTGCGAGATTGGCGTTCTGCTGAACCAGGTTGGCATTCTGCTGTTGAAGTGCAGCTAAGACTGACTCCAACAGGTTGTTCTCGCCGGACGTATCCCTAACCACAGGTTGATGGGGTGGTCTTGGAGCCATTTTCTGCTTTCAACAGAAAGAAAGATCCATTAGTCCACCAGAATCAGAATATTCCGATCGGATAAGTGAGTACACAGCATAAACATGGTATACTCATAACCTANAGGTATTCTAAGGAAGAAACTGCTCTGATACCATTAATGTAACATCCCAATAAATATAACCAAAGCTATAATTCATTTTCAGGAGTTAACATAAACAATAAAGGAGAACANTAATGAATAAACCGAGAGGTGAAAGGAATAGGAGAATAGCATTTAATTTAAAACTGTANAATCAGTTCAGTTAAGTAAGATATTTACAAGTTAGACCGAANGGTCTTAGACTAAGTTCATTGACCGAACGGTCAATCATCAAAAGTTTCCTATACATGGCATCTACAAAATATAAAACAAGGGAAACAACTACACTAAGGACCGGACGGTCCTNCATAACTCTCGGGCACGGCTTCTACTGCATCTTCCAAAGTGTCCTCCAAAGCAGCTTCCAAGGTAACTTCTAAGTTGTCCTCTGCTCACACCCAAAAAGAGTGATCATTGCAATTGAAAAGAAAGACCGAACGGTCGGATACCGAACGNCAACATAGGCAAAGACANAAAGAATAAGGGTAAGCTTATGTAAATTTAATTAATGATTTCAACATACATGTAAACANNTAANCANAACCAANTCAACATGTTATACACACAAGTACTACACATGCATACTAAGTTCATCAATTTATGACCGACCACGACGACACTGTCCGGACGTATGAACATGTAGCTCGGTCGTCCCTAGCACCCGGTGTNGTGTAGTAACTGTCTCTCTGATCANCTGCCACCCGAGGTTANCCCTCAAANGGTTATCTACTCATGNAACCGCNGGCCTCCTGCCATTCCCACGCATGAGTGACCTCTCTCTACNTGAGAAAGCGTCCTCACGGAATATCANGAACAAGGACAACACCTGAGTCATTCCCACATTCATACTTTACCAATCAATACCAATTCATGAGTCATTCCGCCCGTGGAATTCTCTTACTTAGTCAAATTCAACCAATGTTCAATATTACTTCCCATCTGTTAGGGTGTTGAGAGGAGTACCAAATACTCAATACCAAATCATAACCAAAAGTGACNGAACAGTTTAAACCAAAAGGGTAAGATGAGTATCAAGAACTCCATTGGCTGACCGNACGGTCATAGCAAAGGTAAGACTGNATACAGATATATGTCAATGATATATAGAACGATAAGACAAAGAATGAGATNNAAGCTTAAGGATTTACTATGAATGATAGTCATCCGAACGGTTTGACGATAATATCATAAAGTAGGAATTAAACTGGTCAAAGGTTGGTCTATGACCAAACACTTATCAGGCCGGACGGATCAATAAAGAAGAAATTCTTTNAAAAAGTGAAAGGACATTAGCCAATTTAAACCGGACGTTTCAATAAATAGAGTCTCATTAGGCCATTCGGTCATTAAGTGACCGGACGGTTTCAAAAGGAATAACAGATTTTAAGTTTCATACGTTAAGTGTCAGCCTAAGGCCGAACACTTATAAGACCGAACGCTTGGTTTATGACCAGCATTCTTAAATAGCTATCCAAGGAACACTTAAAGGAAATCAATTTAGTTTTAGTAACTATACTAGGCCGATCAGTCATAATAGACCGAACGAAACAGGGAAGACCGAACGGTCCTAATGACCTTCGATCTCAGATTCACATTTTCTCTAAGTTTCATACATACTCTTATCAATACAGAATTCATATTTCATACATATCATACAACTCATACAACACATACCATATTCAAGTCATAAGAAATCAAACACATACTTTAGATATCAACATGCATTAAATCAGACATACTTTCAACCATACAGAAAATCATAAATTAAACTTTATAAGCTTCCCTTACCTCTAATTCCAGCTAAGTCTTGAAAAACAAGTTGATATGAACTATCCTTCTAAGTTTCCCAGGGACAGGTGCAAACTTGAAACCGGACGGTTTAAGTGAAAGAGGAGACCACCAGGAGTCTTCAGGTGTAGTCTGAAGGGTGATCGGAACAGTAAATGGGTTAGAATTCTAGAGAGAAGGTAGGGAGGTTTTAGAGAGAAGGAGGATAATTTGAGATTCTCAGAAAGTTGGGTTTGAGGAAGAAGATGAAGTTTGCATGCAAAAGTGGCGTCAGATCTTCACTCTTACCTTATATACCGCCTCCAGTCCGAACGGTTTGGCCAACTCCAGTGTGACACCTGACTTCCACTCCCAGGGGTTCTCTGCTATGCTGCTACTGCACGGATCACGAGGGAAAGGGAATTAAAAAGGTTGGCAGAGTTTGTCTCCCACTCACCAGGGGAGAACCGGACGGTGACAAGTGTATTCCACTTAAGTGGGGTATTAAATGGGGTGTGACA
>NW_014544176.1:345978-347728 GCF_000741045.1 Vigna radiata var. radiata | reverse complement strand
AAACAAGCGCTACCTGGAAGGCAACCCAGTTGATTGTTTGTTTATTAATCCTGTGTTAAGTGCATTACATGTTAATGATTGCATCTGAGAGGGGAAAAGCATATATTTGAAAAATTAAAGGTTGAAATTAAGTGCTAGAAGGAAAGATTACTCAAAAGAAAGCAAAAATAGAAGAAGTGAAATTAGGCGCAGACCGCTGAGCGGTCCATTTTACCACTAAGAGGTTACGGCGCTGATGGTCTCGGCTTTTCTTAAAAGCTGAGCGGTTTTCCATGTTTTTCACTTTGAAACCCTTCTTTGCATTTCGCCTGAGCGGTCTCCCTAAGCCCTAGCACTCTCCTTTCACTTTCAAGAGCTTTTTAGAAAGATTTCCTCACTTTCTTATTCACCCACTCACCAAAAATTCAATTTTCCACCATTACTTTGTCAAATTGTGGGGTTTTTGGTTGAGGGATTTGCATTGGAGAGGACATACATCATCAATTAAGCAATTTTTCTACAAGCATTCATAATCTTCACTCAAGTGAGTATGCAAATTCATTATTTAAGGTTTCTACTTTGGGATTTGTTGAAGAACATGTTTAGGAACATGATAAATTAGGGCTTTGGATTTCTATGCATGAATTGATAGAATAGGAACTGTTTGAACTGATTGAATTGCATGATTTTGGTCTGGATTGATGATTTTAGCAAAAGAGTGGAGATTAGGATCAAATAGGCAAATATTTTGAAAAACCCTAGCTTCCACCGCTGAGCGGTCTGTTTTGGCGCTAAGCGGTGGCGCGGCTTGAGGCAAACGATAACGGTTGAGAAACAGTTATTTTCATGTGTCATTTTAGACCAAATTACACCCTTTAAGACTTAGAATGAGCTTAGAATCAAGTAAAACTTAATAAATGAGTCAGTCGAGAGTTAAAAGTTTTTTTAGCGATATTATGCCTGTTTTTCATTGTTTTGAAGCTATTTTCATGAAAGTGAAGATGGAGACTGAAGATGAAGGTCTTAGACTCAAGACAGAAGAAGAAAATTGAAGAAAAGAAGAGTCTAGGAACCGCCCGGCGGCAAAATTGCACTGTTGGGTGGTCCAGTGCGGGGAGGAGGCACCTGGCATGGACGCTGGGCGGATTTGCGATTAGAGGCAAACCGCTGGGCGGTTGTCCGCTGGGCGGTTGTCCGCTGGGCCTGGGCCTGTTTTCTGTGACGCTCCTCAGCTATAAATAGTATTGTTGCAATTTCATTCTCATTCTTTTGACAAAAGAGGGCGGCCAGACCTAATTTTCACTCGCTGGAGAGGATCTCTTGGATGCTTAGGCTCATTTTCATCTTATCTAGGGTTTGCTTTTCCATTCTTCCATTAATTTCATCTAGGTTCACCATGACAATAGTGAACTAAACCCTTTTGTTGTTGGGGGAAGCAATGTAATCTTTTGAAACTCTCTTTTATTGAAAATCTTGTTTATTTATATGATTCTTCATTTGCTTTGATTATCAATTGTTGGGTTCTCATCTACGGTAACGTACAGTACTTTCATGAACTGGTGAGAAATTCCTTGATTAAGCAATACCAACATATGGATAAGGGGTAGGACGATCAATTGTTTTTGCTTCTGTTCTTAATGCATTATTAATTACTAGGGGAGGCTAGGGATAGCAAGTCGGTAATGAGTAATAGGCTCTTTTCTCTGAGGGATCGGGTTAAGGGTAGGCCAAGAAAGTTTGCATAACAATTAGATAATCAAGCACATTAAAC
>NW_014544176.1:341579-345943 GCF_000741045.1 Vigna radiata var. radiata | reverse complement strand
AAACAAGAGGAGTAGATAAGAGGGAGTGAATAAGATGAAATTGTCAATCCCTAACAACTCCCTTCATCCATAGTCTTTTTTGTCAATTGAATCAAACACATTGCATGTTTATTTTCTGTCTTTGCATTCACAACAATTAATCTTTTTCTACAAGTCTTACGATTTTAATTCACACGAATGATAAGACCTTTCGAGTCTCTTGGGAAGAACGATATCGGGCTTTACCGATTATATTACTTGCACGATCTGGTACACTTGCCAGTGAGTCAACAGCAAACCGCCTGGGCGGTCTTCTTTGACGCTGAGCGGTCTGCAGCTGTTTTGCCTAAATGTTGAAACTTTTGGATGTTTGTGTGTTGAGGAGCCCTGTTTCCCTCAAAGAATTATATGATTTGATGATTTGATGATGCACTAACCTCTAATGATGTTTCTGTGAATTTTGTTGGATGAAATTGATTTATGCAGGAATGTCTACCTCAAAAAGAGTTAAGACAATGGGCAACAAAAGGAAGGAACCAGAGAAACCTAGAAGATACTATTCTTCAAGGTTCCTTTCAAGGAAGCATGAAGAACATTTTGCTATAGTCTAAGAGAGGCGACTACTAATGGAGAGAAAAGCTATGTGCATCCCTGACTTGGCTCCAGAGTTTGGTCTGGAGATTAAGAGGCGAGGTTTGGAGAGACTGACGACTTATCCAGCACAAGCCAATATTGAGTTGGTAAAGGAGTTTTATGCTAATGCCTTGCCAAGAGGAGGAGTGTCTGTAGGGAGGTACATGAGCTTTGTACGTGGACACTTGATTAGCTATGATCCTGATACCATCAACGCCTTTCTAGGGACTGAGTGGCCAGGAGAGCAGTGCAGGTATGCTGCTATACTAGGGGAGGCCAGGGATTATGAGGATATTGAGCGAGTGATGTGCATCCTTGGGAGGCACTTTCAGAGAAACCCTAACGGAGCACTAATGAACATTCCTAGGGCATATTTAACTCCCCTAGCTAAATACTGGATGGCATTTGCTCATGCCAACATCCAACCATGCTCTCATGTTTCCGATATCACTTTACATCGGATCTTGGTTATCTACTGTATGTTGAGGTAGATGGACGTGAATGTTGGTAAGATCATTACCAGTGTGATTTTGAGTTGCGCCAACAACGTGAGTAGCAAGACGCCACAGGGACATCCATCCCTAATCACATATTTGTGTTAGCAGGCAGGAGTGGAAACTTCAGTTCCACCCTTTGATGCCTCCTATTTTCATCAGTTTTGTAGAGGTGACGAGCTAGCTGTAGCAGTCCCTAGGAGACGTCCTAGGAGGGCAGCAGCGCAGCAGGAGGATGAGCCTGCAGGTGCACTGGCACAACAGCCTGAGCCTTTTCATATGAGAGACCTGTACATCTCTATGATGGAGGCGAGGATGGAGGCCCTTTATAGAGGGCAGGTGGCCATTACCGAGATGATTATAGGACTTTTTGACCAGTCACCCATGCACAGGTGGACTATGGATGAGTTCCGTAGTGTGATGGCTTGGCCTCAATAGCAGGCACAAGGTAGTGGGTCCAGAGCAGCTGGAACTTCAGGAGGACTAGGAGGATGATGACTAGGAGGATGATGAAGATTTTGAGGATGCCCAGGAGGAGGAGGATGATGACTCATATGAGGATCTGCGTTGATGACATCTACTGATGGATGCAAGCATTGACAGGGATTTTTCTTTTCCTTTTTCTTTGTACTTTGAATTAGTAGTATAGGTTGAATTTATGTTTGAGTCTATGTTTGGCTTGTACACTTATTTGGATAATGGTTCACTATTATTGCATAATGAGTTCTTTACTATTGATGATTGATTGTAGATGATGATTGAGAATGTATGAATGTTGATATCCAGATTGATGGTTCACTAGCTATGTGAACAGATGTGTAAGTGATTCATGATTGTGATTTTGATGCTAAGTAGGATTCATGTGAGAGGTGAGAAAGCTTGATTATGTGAGGTATTGAGCTTCAGAGTTTTATTGTTGTGTGCACTGTTTATAGAGAATCATGAATGGTATTGACTTAATTTTGATAATTGATTGAATTGCATGTGTATGTCATAAAGTAATATAAAATGGGTAAGTCCAAGTATCATTATCGAATAGCCTACTAATCCAGTCGACTGTATTAATACAGTTATAACAGACAGTCAACATAGAGGCTCTCAATCAACCAAAATCAACACACGTCTAATACAGTTGACCAAGTCATCAATGCTTAACTAACTTTTAAAAAATATAGCCGTTGAAGTGTGTAAGTGATGGGTTGTCGCAGCCCATACAAATTTGATTGCATATTAGAAATGCAGTATAGCTAATGACTCCGAGGTCGTCTCTCAAGGACCAATTTTGCGGTTCAAGAATCAACTCAAACATGAAGGTTGAGGGGCGGGGGTTGTTGAAAAGTTTGTGAATGCGGATAAACAAAATCAAAACACAGACACAACTAATAATTAAACACAGATTTAAAAATGGTTTCAAAGACAGAATAAAAACAGTCGGTCATTAACTTAATTACAATGTTTCCAATCACAGATCAACAAAATAAAGTTGCGACTCAAACCTCTAATCCAACAAAGTTAACCAACTAAGCAAAGGTTAACCCTGTTTTCATAAAAGCGAACTAAGCGGACGCGGTGTTAATGTCAAATCTAATTTACACCATGCAGTTACATCAACTAAGCGAAGATGTAACACCAACTGGGAAACTAAGCGTATACTCAATTGCAAGTGCAAATACAGGTTTTACATTAACCAAGGTCAGAGTAGCAACCATAGTCACAGTTCAAAAATCTCAAGGAAACATCACAATATAGCTAATGACCAACTGAATTAATTTAAGCTACCATGGCAATTGAATTATCTCTACCACAAATACAAGACAACATTAAGACAAAATAAAATAAAATACTAGACCCCAACAATGCAACAAACAACTACCTAACAAAGTTAAATTAAATTAAATGCAAAACTAAATTAAAGAAATCAAAAGCAACTAATCCTACTAATTAAGCTAATTCAAACAAGGAATAATCAAACATGCTTTTTCCTACACATTCATGTGACCAAATACATCCAACCAAATACAAGACCTTCTTGTACGTGAGTTATGTTCCACCAAGTCAAACTTCCAATTCCACCTTCAATAAGCTACAAAATGTGTTGACTTCTTGTCCCATGTGCACCATTTTCCAAGGAAATTAAAATGTGTCTTAAACATCACTATTAAACCATGCCTTTATCCCTTTCCATGTAGCAAAAACGAACTCCCAACACCAAGGCACAAAAATACGTGAGCTACAAAGTGATGGTTGCAAAAAGTGCTTCAAACCAAAGGTCCAATGAAAGATACTTTGAGTGCTTCACCCAAGGTGCCATGTAAGCAAAGTCAAATCAAAATAAACCACACCAACATACTCATTCTTGGCAGAATTGCAAGCTAGAGACAAAGCTCAAAAGGGAAACATTCCTTCAGTCAAAATAAGCATCTCCTATGTTTGGCCAAAAGTGGTAAAGAAATTAAACGCACCTTATCTCTCCCTTCCATTGCTCCATTTCGGTTTCTCCACCAAGACAAACCTTCGAAACCCTTTTCTTCACCTATCTTCAACGTGAATGCACCCAACAAACCAAGTTTTCATTTCCAAATAATTACAAGATCAACAAAGCCAAGTTCTACTACTACAAACCAACCCAACACTCACTTTTCTTCAAACTTTTGGTAAAAACAAAATGGAATCCCTAGAACCCTTGCAAAAACGTCCAGCCACCATCATCAAGCACAATGTTCAAGCTCAAAATATTGCTTCCAACCATTGATGGGTGTCGCGGCCCATACAAATTTGATTGCATAAAAGAATTTAGTATAGACTAAGAAGTGACTCCTAGGTCGTCTCTCAAGGACCAAATGTGGTTCGAGAATTAGGTTAGAAACGAAGTGGGGGGGTTTTGTTGAAAAGTTTGTGAATGCGATGAATTAAATTAAAACATGGATGCAAACAGAAATATGAATACAGAAATGCAAAACGAAATCACATAAAGAATAAAAACGGTTGGTCATTAACTTAATTACAATGTTTCCAATCACAGATCAACATAATAAAGTTGTGACTCAAACCTTTAATCCAACAAAGTTAACCAGCTAAGCGAAGGTTAACCTTGTTTTCATAAAAGTGAACTAAGCGAACGCAGTGTTAATATCAAATCTAAATTACACCATTCAGTTACATCAATTAAGTGAAGATGTAACACTAACTGGGCAACTAAGCGTATACCCAATTGCAAATGCAAAAATAGAATTCACATTAACCAAGTCAGAGTGCACA
>NW_014544176.1:328997-341159 GCF_000741045.1 Vigna radiata var. radiata | reverse complement strand
GTGAAAACAAGAGAAATTAACAAGCCTATTTTACTTCTAGTAAATTAAGTGACCCAATATGCAATTAACAAATAAATTAAAAGTCCAAATGGCCTAAGGAAACCTCTTGGCCGTGAGTCATGTTTCAACAAGTCAAACTTCAATTTCCACCTTCAATAAGCCACCAAAATGTGTTGACTTCTTATCCCATGTGCACCATTCTCAAGGAAATAAGCATGTGCCTTAAACACACAATAAAACCATGTCTTCCTCCCTTCCCATGCAGCAAAAACGTGATTGTACACACCAAGGCACAAAAAAAACGTGAACTACAATGCAATGGTTGCATACAATGCTTCAAAAAGTCCACAAGTCAAAAAGTGCTCAATTTCTCCTACCCTTGTGCCACATAAGCAAGGTCAAATGAAAAATAAACACCAAAGACCTCTCACCCCCTTGCAATTCTCGGCTGCAACAATGCTAGAGACAAAACCAAAGTGGAAAAAATTCCTTTAGTTAAAAGAAGCATCCCCTTTTGCTTGGCTAAAAGTGGTAAAAATTAAATGTGCATTTTTCTCTCCTTACTACACTCATTTTCGTTTTCTTCACCAACACACACCTTCATAATCTTTCTTCCTCTTCTTAATACCGACAATGAGCTCTAGAAACCAAGCTTGCACATGTAAAATCATACAAACACATCAAACACAAAATCTAACTCCTTCAACCCAAGTTCTAACTCTCTTCTCTTCAAATTTCTTTGCAAAAACTAAAATGATAATTAAGCTACCAATTCAAGCTCTGTCCAGCCACAATAATAACCCCAAAATCTGGTTCCATCCTTGCTTCAAACATCAAAATCGAAAATCAAGAAGAAAGAGCCCAAACCACAACACCCACACATCAAGTTAAGCTCTATTCAACCCAAAACTCACATAAAACTCCATTTTTATCATCCAACCAAATAAAATGCAAAGAAAAACGTGAGGAACAGCAGCAAAGGAGAGGAAAACGAAATATAAAGTCACTCAAAACCAACATCCATCATGAAAAGACAAAGACAAGCTTACAAGCTCAAGCTCCAACATCAACAACAAGGAAATGAAGAGAGAAATGGGTGGTCATATACTTCTACCAAGCCCAGACAACTAAGATTAAAGCAAGAGAGGAATAAAATCTGCAACTTTGTTCATTCATATAGCCCAAAACCGAAAAACCCATGGCAAGCTCCATGAGAGTGTCTTCATACATGAGAACCTAGAGAAAGTGAGCCAAAAACCATGTAAAATGAAAGTGGCTAGTGTGTGCTCGGTATTCTCACTTCTAAAACCGAGAATTTCAAATTTGGTGGGGTNCACACACTACAAGTCAGCCCTAAAGAGATGCCACATGGCCCCCACAAATGGTTTTTCACAAAAATGCCCCTAAAAGGTTCCAAAACACCTAATTCTAATTAAGGGCTTCTAGAAAAACGAAATTACAATTTTAATTAGAATTTAAATGACTAAATATTGAGTCTTGAATGTGCCACGCCATATCCTAATGCTCCAGATGATATTTCCACAATTTCCCTACAACCAGAAATGCGCTTAATCAGCTTAGAAAATCCAAATTAGCACAATTACAAATTTTCCGACCATATTAAGCAGAATTCGGAAAACGGGGAAATAACAGACAATTAAACACAATTCCCTGGTTTATTTAAGTGCAATAAACTAAATACAGTTCAAGAAATAACGACTCATCAACCATCAAACAAAAGCCCAAGAAGAAATTAGTTCAAACCTCAACACCCACACACAAGCTCAAGCTTTGTTCATTTCCAAACTTAACAAGAACTTCATTTTCATGATTCAACCAAGACAACTAAATGGAAAACCTTGAGTACTGCAGCAAAGGAGAAAGAAAACGCAAAAGCTCTTCATTCAAATCAAAGACCCACCATGAAAATGCAAGAAGAAACCTCAAGACTCAAGCTCATGCTCTCAACTTCAAGGAACAAGAAATAAAAGGGAAAATGGGAAGGTTTTTCACCACCACCAAGCAAAGACAACCAAGATTTAAGTAAGAGAAGAAGAAAAATATGATCTTGGTCATTCCATAGCTCAAAGAAAACGAAACCCTACAAGCTCCCGAGGAGAAAGTTCATGAAACCCATGCAAAGTGTGTAAAAATGAGAGCCTAAGAGTGTGTCTCGGCAAATGCTCACTAAAATGCCTTCCAACACTTAAAATGGTGGGGTCCACCTCTAAGGAAACCTTAAGGTTTGGTGCCATGTGTCTCACCATTGGGCTTCTACAAAATTGCCACTAAAAAGGGCCCAATACACAAAATCCTAATTAAAGTTTCTAGAAAACCAAGTTACAACTTAATTAAAATTGAAATGACTAAATT
This sequence comes from Vigna radiata var. radiata, assembly GCF_000741045.1. Taxonomy (NCBI): domain Eukaryota; kingdom Viridiplantae; phylum Streptophyta; class Magnoliopsida; order Fabales; family Fabaceae; genus Vigna; species Vigna radiata. The sequence continues at coordinate 338,786 of NW_014544176.1, read as the reverse complement.
TTGAGTCTTTAATGTGTACGCCACCATCCTAATGCTCCAAATGATGTTTCCCAAAATTTCCCTGCAACCAAAAATGCAATTAATCAGCTCAGAAAATTCAAATTAGTGAAAATACGAATTTCTAACCAAATTAAGCAGAATTAGGAAAAATGGGGAAATGACGGACAGTTAAACACAATTCCCTTATTTATTTAAGTGCAATAAACTAAATACAATCAATAAAATATTGACTCATCAGTAAGCATAACAAAATTCCAAAACAGATCAATAATATAGTCGAATGTACACTGGACAGAGTCGAGTGACACATGTAAAAACATTTTGAAATTCTTTTAAATCCAAAACATCACAGAGCACCGATTCTCAAAATCTCTACAAAGGTTTTAGAATAGTCGAATCCATTACAGATGTATTTGACTGGACTAGAACTTTGTCACACAATTATAAGTTTGTAAAAAGTGCTTGTGACTTTTCACTTTCCAAAATGTGCAGTAAAATATTTTTGATAAAGCAGTTCACATTGCACATAATCATACAAGCATGTTCCACAAATAAATCACACAATTAACATAGGAACATACATCACAGTACATCAAAACATGTTCAGCAGATATAACAATCAGTTCAGAATAAGAACGTGTAATACAACAACATGCGTACTGTTATTAAGCATAGTGTTGTCATCATCAAAAACTAGATTGATATAGAGTTTGTGTTGTCATCAATCTCAACAATTTCATGCTGACATGGCATACTTTTTCTCTTTCCTCCTCTCTGTTGTGCAGTTTTTTCTCTTTCCAATTCAGTTTTTTCTCTCTCTTACAATCTTTTATTTTTGGGTTAAATATGTTTTTAGTCCCTATACTTTGGGGCGATTATGGTTTTAGTCCCTCTTTCAAACTAAGGTACAATTTAGTCCTTTAACTTTAGAAAACTCTGGTTTTAGTCCTTTTTACCAAATTTTTTTTAACTTTATTTGTTGTTTCAAGCACGTTTCATTATAGCATTTGGATTGTTTATACTGTTTGACACATTTTTGCTTCAATGTTAACTGAGAAACGCATTTGAAAAACCAAATAAAATTAAAAAAATTTGGTAAAAAGGACTAAAACCCGAGTTTTCTAAAGTTGAAGGACTAAATTATACCTTAGTTTGAAAGAGGGACTAAAAACATATTTAACCCTTTGCGCATTTCGTTTTTGTGATTTGGTTTGAGTCTCATAGGAGAAGATGGAAAAAAAATGAGGAAAAAAAGTACGGAGTTTGAAAATTAGAGATCTCAAACAAGAGCAAAGGCTTCATCGAGTTGTCGCGGTAACTTAGTGTTTGCGATTCCATCTCTGACAGAGATTTTGAGGATCGATTTCAAGAGCTTAATGCCATTGGAGATGACCACATTATCAGTGTGATTGAAAACAAGGCTTTTGGAAAGATCATTACAATGGGAAGCGTGTTTCATGCATATGTTATTGGAACACCTCCAACTATCAAATGATCGGATTCAATAATAAGATCCTGTTCAAAAAATTGCAAAGAGACATCAAGCCAAGATAGTTGAAAAGAAAAGAACTTCAGTAATTCATCAAAGACAATAAAAGCTAGACATAGAAAAAGTTAAACAATTTCATAAAATAAGGGTTATTTATTGCCTGCATGTGTTGAAGAATTAACAAACCAAACATCCACAATCCAAGCCGAGAAGTGGCTACACTTCCCATCAAAATATATGATGATAGAAAGCCACTTTTGATCCATATTGCAGCTATAAATGGAAGAACACAAGTCCACTTCATGCATAAGATATACATAAACAAGGGTAAGAATGATCAAGAGGAATAACAGTAACCCTTAAACCAAACAAACTTTATACTAAAAATATTATCAGCAACACATCTTTTGGATATTGGTTCAGAAACGAAGGAAATTGAATACTTTTATACTCAAAGATGTTATTCACACAAAACATTTTAGATTTTTGATCCATTATTATGTTTATACCTGAGACCATATAGACCAAAGTCCAGTTCTAATGGTTGATATACGAGACTGTAGCATAGGGTATACAACTGTTGCAACTATTCCAATCACAACATTTATTCCTCTTCCTAGTCCAATAACATATCCAGGTATTCCCTGGGAAGCTAATAATGTTGGGGTAATGAAGCTTCTAGACTCTATGCTTAATTCAGTTACATTATGTTTCATGTCGTGTGATGTTCTTTTTTTTCTGAAATGATAAATTTGGTAGCTCAAATTGACGTGATGCTAACGTGGATTGAGTTTGGTATTATCGATGAATCTCGCGAGCTCCCCTGCCACCTTGTTGCACTATTCTCACCATCTCCACAGTGCAAGCCACCGCGATTGCAACTAGTCTCATCGCCAGCAACGCAACCTCCATGGTCGTCGCATCACATCTCCACACACCACCATCACCTGCAGCAAAACCCTCGCTCCAGCCCAAATCGCGCGCCACCATTCATCTTCTCCATCCACCATCACCAGACCTGCAAAAGGAAACCTAGAGGAGAACGCAAAACCCAAATACAAGTTCGCTTCAACCCCAATCGCGACTTCTTCATTGCGATTGAGCAACACCGTCGTCCAATCTCCACCAAATGCGATCAAAATCAAAAATAGAAAGTGTCGAACTCCACCGTCTTCGCAACCTGGAACCTAGAGAAAGCAAAATGCGAGTTCTCCACCTTCAAATCCCTTCATCACGAAGCCAAAAAGGAGAGTGAGAAAAAAAAAATATTTTGTTAAGACATAGAAGAGAGAAAAGCTTGTCGTTACAGGAAGAGCAGAAGAGAGATAAAAAAAATATCAGGTTTCATAGCCACGTCAGCAAGGAGTTAACTCCGTTTAAGCCAATTTAACAAAGGGGACTTCATTTATACAATTTAGGACTCAATAAATGCATTTTTAAAACCGGGTACTAAAGAAAAATTCACGTTTTAATATGGGGACGAAGTAAGCATTTAAGCCTAAATTATAATATAAAAGTTTAGAAAGGTTAGCTCCCCTTAACTCTTTTCCAGAATTCCTTCCTTAAATGATGTTGGTTCCCAAAAATGTTCTAGAATCTCCACTCTAAAAATTTCTTACTAATTAGTGGGTGTCGCGGCCCGCACAAATTTTAATTGCATATTAGGAATGCAGTATAGCTAGGGAATGACCCTTAGGTCGTCTCCCAAAGACCAATTTTGCGGTTCAAGAATCGAGTCAAACACTAAAAGGGGGGGTTTGTTGAAAAGTTTTGTTGTGGATACAACTTACGAAATTAGAAATAAAATTAAACACATCCGAACATCAATTAAAGCATTAAAGAGAATGGAAATGCTAACTCCAACAATAGACTAAACAAATATCTAAACACAGTTAAAAATATTTAAATGCAACACTAAAAAATTCATAGACAACTCAACCTACTATTTCAACTAATCCAAAACAAAAGAAATGCAACATGATTTTTCTACCTATTTAACGTTACCAAGTGCTCTCCCACAAGAAAATTAATTGCCTTCACTTGTAAAAATCTTTTCCCGTGACCTTTTCCACATGAACTTCCAGCACGCATGAGCCATCACCTGCAGCATAAGACCGTGGCATCCCATCATCCTGTAGCAATTCTAGGCAACGTGTTGCTTCCAAATCCCCTTTCCACAATTTCTAAATCAATTAAACATAATATGCTCCAGCCGTGACACCTAATAAAAAATTGCCTTTGTTTAACTCTACCTTGAAAACGTAACAGTCTCTCCTATATTCCCAAGAAAAAGTTGTTTCTTTTTTTAAGCAAGCCAATGAAAAATCTAGACCGAGAAAGTGTGTCGCTGCATCTGAAAGATATGGCAATGGGTGTGACACGAGCTACCAATCATAGAATGGACCCCATAATTCTTAAAAGAAAATAAATTATGTACTTCTTTTCTTCCTTACAATAAATAAACGTTGCATCACATTTAATAGCAAACCGAGCAAAAGAAAAATTGGATGCATTGGACGAAACAGTTGCCACAAAACTCTGGAACATGCTCCCTTCTTCCAAACGTGACACCTCCACCTCAATCACCAAAGTGCTCTAATTCTATCCACGAGAATCAACGCATATTGAGTGTAGAGAAGAAATTTAAAGCTTGACTTTCAAATGTTGTAACCGTGAGCTCACTCAAAGTGAAATGTTTCCACCAGCTCCAACCCGTCCCATCACCAAGTAACAACTTCCATCTCTGCCTCAATAGCACAACGTCCCATCCTTGACTCCATTCTAATTACCTCTTCAATCACAATCGGACCCACCATCTTCATTCAACAAACTCCAAAAACAATAATCACGGTATTCATTCCTTCAACCATTAAATAAACCCGTGAGTGACAATCTTTTTTTTTTTCGAGAGAAACGTTCCAGCATCAAAAGTGACGGTCAATGAAGACTAAGAAAGAAGATTAAACACTTGCACAAAGACCAAAAAAAATATAGAAGGAAAATGTGATTTCTTCATTAATAAAAAGCCAAAACCGTGAGCCCCAATGTTTTTCCAGCAAAACTTGTTCCAGCTCTCCCCGAGAACATTTCATCCATGCCAAAAACAAAAATTCTGAGTGTGTCTGAAAAATTGAAGAGTGACGGCTCTACTTGGAATCCCTAGGTCCAAGGATGTCTACAAATGGGTGGGGCCCACCTACAATAAAACCCTAGAGCCATGTCACCACCTTTACAATTGGGCTTTTGTCTATTCTACAAAATTGGCCCAAAAATACAAAACTTAGTTTAAAAAGCCTAATCTACTAAATTAAAATTTGACTAATCCTAAAGTGTCTTTGTGGAGAGTCTTCACTTAATTGGTGCCCTTCCAAAAGTCTCACAGTGTGATTCCAAAATTTCCCTGAAAAATAAAAATAGGAATAATTAAGCTCAATTAATTCAAATTAATTAAAATCAGAATTATTGGTCTAATTAAGCCCAAATGGTGAAAATGACACAATAACTAAGAATTAAGCACAAATCATCAACACAATTCAGTGTGAAAAACTAAGTGAATGGTATAAAATATCGACTCATCACTAATCTCCTTTCTTCCTTTCTTAATATTCTCCCTTTCTCTCTTGTGTAGAAACTCCTCCCTTCCTTGGCTATTTATAGCCAAAGTTTGGTTACTATGTAATTTTTTTTTTATTTTTTTAATAATATTTAATTAAAATATTATTTTAATGTTCCACCACCGAAATTTATTTTGATTGCTTCCTCCTCATTACCATTATTGAAAGTTGATTGTCCTTTTATGATTTTAATTTTTTTTACAAAACCTTCTAATAAATCTGTAGAAATATGTTTTCAATAAGTTGAACCATTTGTATGAAATTACAATAATTTATCTACCATTTATTTTACTACAATTTTCTTATTAATTATATTTTCTACTATTGAGATTGTTGATAAGGGAAGCATTGATTTAGCTAAAGGTTAATCTCACAATGTTTCTAGTTTTTTATGATGACAGCACATTATTAATAAAACATGTATTAATATGTGTTACATGTTCAAAACTTTATTGTGTATGAGTTCTTGAAGAACATGTTTGTGTTAATTTTGTATATGTGTGCATATTCCCTGCTTTTCTACATGAGATATCATCTGCTATTGCATTACATACGTGTTTAGAAAAGAAAACCACATGCACTTGGTTGAACTTATATTGTGTGGCAAAACTGCAAGTTTTAAGTCGACTTCATTATGAAGTAAGTCGATTAAAACTCGTGACTTTGCACGGATTTTGAAAAACAGTGTTGTGTGTAATTTTGCAAAGGAAAAATTTTCAAAACTGCATTAAAGTGACTTAGTCGACTATTTGCGCAGGCAACTCCACTTATTTAGTTATGTTTTGAATTTTTGTTAATGCTTGTGAACTATTACGGCTATATTTTGATTCTATGTTCCAGCACTAATTACTAGTCAACTGAATTAAATGTGTAATTAATTTGGTTGGTCTGACTGCTACTAATTGTTTTAACTGTCATAATTGTCTGGTTACAGTCGACTGTATTAGTAGTGAAGTCGACTACAGGAGCGTCTGTTTTACAGAAAACTATAAATAGATGTGATTATGTTTTACACAAAGACTTTTGGTTATTCTAAAACTTTCATTCTGTTGTTTCAGATTTTGATCTCTGTGAAAAACGCTCTAAGAACTCATCAAGAAGACCATGGAGATCTCTCTTGGATAGTTGCTTGACGAGCAAGGCTATGCTGAAACAAAAGCTTGATCATACTGCACATTGAGGTGTACTAGAAAAGTGATAATCTAGTTCTCTCAATCTTGTGAAGATTTTGGTTGCCTTGTTACGATTCCAGGAAGAGGACGTGCTGCGTTAACCCTAAAATATGTATAAATTTAGTTACAGAATAATCCCAAAAATGATTCATTCATTTACTAAAAAAACTCTTTAAACATTTCCCTTTGATTGACCGAACAGAGCACAATCCACACAATTATCAACGACAATTTCAAATCAAAAGGAATGTCTATAAATTCAAAGTAAGAACCTTCTAGTAGACCTTCGATGTCGGGGTAGAAGAGGGTTCAGAAAAATACTAGGTTGAAGAATTAAACCTGGCCGCGAGTTGGCTTGTGCACTTGGCCCCGCGACCACACTTTGCTGAACCTGGCTGGCGACCACACTTTGCTCAACCTAGTCGACGACCACAAAGAACAGAAGGCGAGTTGCTATGAATAGAACGAAAGCACTGGACAAAACTGAAGTGAAAATTCGCGGTTGAGATTTGGGAGAAATAGAAAGAGATATTTTGAAGAAGGGTCTGATGAAAGATGAGAGCAAGGGTTTGGTGAAAAAATGAAACTCCCGCTTAGATTTTAGGAAAAAGGGAAAAAGGGGGTCTGATGAAAGTTGGGAGCAAGGGTTTGGTCAATATGTTAAAGTCCTGCTTAGGTTTTAGGAAAAAGGGAAAAAAGGAGGAAACTTTTTGGAAAATATGAAGTTAAGTGGGAAGGTTGAAACTTTTGAATTAGAGGGGTTATATACCTCTTAAAAGAAAAACTAAAACCCCTACAATTACTAGCAATCAGACAACTCATTATAATGATTTTAAATAATGTTTATTTGGGGAGGGTTTTTATAACCTCGCCAAAATAACCTCCATTATACAATATTTTTTTTGTAGTGGTTCTGGGAACTTTGAGGATTGTTCAAAGTTGACAAATACTGCAGGAGAGGGGATATCTTGTTGTTGTTCTTTGGGTGTTGTATGCCTATATTTTGGTTAGAGGATTAGAGAGGTGTTTTATGGTTTGACGTGGAGGTCTCTATAGAAACCTTGTTGTAAAAACCTTGACCATTATAGTGTATTTGCTTCCAGGTACAGGAAGGACACTGGATGTAGGCAATTTGGCCGAACCAGTATAAAAACTGTGTTTGAATTTCTCTATCCCTGAACTCTTTATTTTCAAGACGACTTTACTTTATGCATATTTGAAAGGTTTACACTTTGCGAAAAAGATTTGAAAAAGACTCTAATTTTTAAACCTCACCAATTCACCCCTCCACTTGGTGTTGAAACTAAGTCATTCTTTTTCCAACGTCTACCCTTAAAATTATTACTACTAATAAAGAAAATTTTTATATTTAATAGAATGGATAATTTTCATGGGCTTTATAGGTTGGGCTATGTTACAGACTGAATAGGCTCAGTTACATATTGGACAGACTCTATTGTGAACTGGCCAGACTCTATTATAGATCGGGCTTTAGTGTGGTTGATGAGTCATTATTTTCTAGTACTCACTTAGCTTTTCGTAGCATATTGTGTTAGTGAAATGTGTTTAATTCTCCATTTTTATCTCATTTTTACTATTTGGGCTGAATTTCAAGACTAATTCTTATCTGGATTAATTTGGATTATTTGGGCTTAATTATTTCAATCATTTTGTGCATGACAATTACTGTTGAAAGGTTAAGGAAGAGTCCATTGAAGATGGTCAGTTCTAACCGAACGGTCTGTAGAAGGCTTGTGCCGAACGGTCTTGATGAAGTCTGCATCATTCACCATTCCTAAGCCCGTAATGCATTACTGATCCGAACGGCCAGTTGATGACTAATACCGAACGATCTTGGAAGCTGCATGTGAGTCTTGACCAAACGGTCTGTTGAAGCCTACACTGAAGGCCTTCCAATGACCGAGCATTACACTACCGAACGGTCTGATGAAGACTGCACTGAACACAAATGAACTAACCTCCAGAGTAGTGTTTTACCGAACGACAAGCTAGCATGACCGAACGGTTTAGGTTAGCCCATCAGGAAGGAATTTTGGTATTTTTTGGGGGTTATATAAAAACCCTAAAAGCAGATTTCTCAGGAAGCCTCCCTGCCGCCACTTAGTTCTTGGGAGCATGATAACGATTGAGAAACAGTTATTTTCATTTGTCATTTTAGACCAAATTACACCCTTTAAGACTTAGAATGAGCTTAGAATCAAGTAAAACTCAATAAATGAGTCAGTCGAGAGTCAAAAGCTATTTTTAGCGATATTATGCTTGTTTTGCATTGTTTTGAAGCTATTTTGATGAAACTGAAGATGGAGACTGAAGATGAAGGTCTTAGACTCAAGAGAAAAGAAGAAAATTGAAGAAAAGAAGAGTCTAGGAACCGCCCGGCGGCAAAATTGCACCGTTGGGCGGTCCAGAGCATGAAGGAGGCACCTAGCGTGGACGTTGGGAGGATTTGCGATTAGAGGCAAACTGCCGGGCGGTGGCGCGATTAGGGGCAAACCGCCGAGCGGCATAAGTGTGCCGCCAGGCGGTTGTCCGTTGGGCCTGGGCCTGTTTTCTGTGATGCTCCTCAGCTATAAATAGCCCTGTTGTGATTTCATTCTCATTCTTTTGACAAAAGAGGGCGGTCAGACCTAATTTTCACTCTCTGGAGAGGATCTCTTGGATGCTTAGGCTCCTTTTCATCTTATCTAGGGTTTTCTTTTCCATTCTTCCATTATTTTCATCTAGGTTCACCATGACAATGGTGAACTAAACCCTTTTGTTGTTGGGGGAAACAATGTAATCTTTTGAAACTCTTGTTTATTTATATGATTCTTCATATGCTTTGATTATCGTTTGTTGGGTTCTCATCTGCGCTTAAAGCTTTTGTCGTTTAACTAATTCGATAACAGTTGTTTGTCTTTATTGATACGGGAACGTACAATAATGTCATGAACTGGTGAGAACTTCCTTGATTAAGTAATACCACCTAAGGATAGGGAGGTAGGACAATCAATTTTTTTTGCTTCTGTTCGGTAATGCGTTAGTAGTTGTTAGGGGAGGCTAGGGATAGCAAGTCGGTAATTAGTAATAGGCTCTTTTCGCCGAGGGATCGGGTTAAGGGTAGGCCAAGAAAGTTTGATTATATGGGCACTCAATCCTACCAAAATAATTTCAATCGCTGGTGGGAACCTCACTCATACATGGATCAAAGTCGATATGGACAAGTTGTTGAGCCTCATTTCATGCCTATACAAAGAAGTCCAGAATCTGATGAACTTTTTTAGAGGATTATGAATTTTGAACCATACCATGTCAAAGCATAGAGGAGGATATAAAGAATGATGAATTCGTTCCACAAGACATGTATACAAGATTTTCTTCTCACAGAAGCATGGAGGAGAGGCAACATTACCAGTGTCACCATCTCCAAATCTAGCCCCAAAGGGGTGAAAAGTGTGTTTCTGTGCCTAAGCCATCAAAAGATACAAACCCTAAGACGTTCTGGCCTTTAAAT
>NW_014544176.1:324089-328587 GCF_000741045.1 Vigna radiata var. radiata | reverse complement strand
TAGAATTTTGCTTGTCCTCAAGCAAAACAAAACAAAANAACACACAAAACAAAACTTGGCTTTATACTGTTTCATCCAATGCCTCAACACTCCCAAGGTACATGACAAAACCACTCAATTCAATATCCTCAGTGAAATCCAAAATTAGATGTATGCATGCTATCAACCCAGAGATTGCACAATAGATGTTATACACTATGAATGATCAATCCACTAAGCAAAAATGTACTCATGAAAATTAACAAATCATACCAAGCAAGTGTTTCACTCAATCACTCAAGTGTTTAAGGTGACACTCCAACTCTTTATTGTTCACGAGTCACATGAAACAAAATTGTCATTCATCTCAAACAATCAACATCTTTACATGCAAATGCCATCAAAAGGACTTTTCCAAGGCTTGTAATGAAGTTGGGCTAACAAGAAAGAATTCGTTTTTCTAGAATGCAAAATCCTTGAGTCAAGAGAGCTATCAAAATATTCAACATTTAAGCACAACTCTCTCACCAACGTCTCTCATTCCCAACTTTTCCCTTTTCTTTTTCTTTTGCAATGAGCTCTTCTTCATGCTTTTCTTCTTTTCTTTTCTTTTTCTCATGAATTTTTCTCTTTTCACAACAATCGAGCTCAATGCCTTTTACTTGCTTTTTCAATTTCCCCCGTACAACCCCAAACTTGAACCTTTTCATCACATACAATTAAGCTCATCCCAACTCAAGGTAAAGATCTACAAGACAAGGGTTCACATACTGTTTTAAGGCTAAGGTTCAAAAAGTGTAAAATATTTCCAAGAAATTTGGGTGAAAATTTGGCTAGAGAAGGGTTTTCAAAAATGGCCTTGATCATATGACATTCACATGTAATTCAATCGATCATCAAGATTAAGGCAATATCATCCATGTTTTCCTATGAACAATACATGCAACAATAAAAACTCTGGAGCTCAAAATCTCACACACATGCTTCCTCACACAAAATTCATTCATATACCATGCCTAGCATCATGACCACTATCATAAATTCATCACCCATCTATTTCACAGAATATCAACATGCATTACAACTCACTTCTCTTGCACATCAAATAATCATCAAATAGATTCATCATACAAATTAGTTAGTCAAACATTTTTAGAACAAGTAATAAAGCCAAGAGTACACACAAAAAAAAATTAAAATTCAACCTATTCTAAGAATTTAAAATGAAAAAGTTTAAGAAGAAATCTAGGTTGCCTCCTAGTAGCGTTTGTTTAACGTCACGAGCCTGACCCAAACCTGGTTGGCACTTGTCAGTAAGTGCACTACCTTCCACCACCCATCAGTAGGTGTACCCTCCGGATATCCTTCAGTGGATACCTATATCTTCTAACATCCCCCAGTAGATGCTATCCCGGTAGCATTCATCAGTAAATGCTAATCTTTCTAATCTTCATTGGCATCCATCAGTAAATGCCATATCACCTAACATCCATCAGTAGATGTTGTAGAAGCATCCATCAGTAGATGCTATCATCACTGCCATTAGAAGCAACACATAACCCCAAAATAAATAAATAAAATAAAATAAAATAAAATAAAACCAAATAAAATAAAATAAAATAAAATAAAAATCAAATAAAAGAAAAGAAAATAAAATCAAATAAAATCAAATCAAATCAAAACGAAATTGAAGATAAAAAATTCAGAAACTGGGTTGCCTCCCAGCAAGCGCTCTTTTAAAAAAGAATCCGAATCAACCAAGAACTGGATTCCTAGGTAAACTTTCTTCTCAACTTCTCCCTTGTAATCTAAACTTTGTTCATTTTTCTTAACTGTGTTCAGTTGTATCTAAACTTTGTTCATTTTTCTTAATATTTGTTCACCATTGGTCAGGAAATCAATTGTTTGAAGTGAGGCACGTCTCTCACAATGGAGACAAATTTGTTGTAAACATAGACGATTTGTCATGCTCCTACAGGAGATGGAGCATCACAGGAATCCCATGTTGTCACTCCTTAGCCGCAATGAAGTTTTTGAATATTGATGGACAACAGTTCATTCCAAGTTGTTTTATGAAGTCCACCTATGAAGAAACATATGCATCAATTATATGCCCCATCAATTTCAACAACATGTGGGACCTACAACCATATCCGGATGTCATGCCTCCATACAAAAAGGTTATGCCTGGAAGACCTAAGATGAAAAGAAGATTAGAACAATGGGAGATGAAAAAAAATGATTCTCAAATGACCAAGGCTGGTTTGCGCAAGAGATGCAGACTATGTAGGGAGGTTGGGCACAAAAGGAGTCGTTGCCCCAAAGCTACACAACAACCTACTCCTTCAACATAACCTGAAGTGCGTAATGACCAAGTAGCTGAATCGTAGAAGTGATTGTGAATGTTGATGCAAGCTTTAAGGATTCCTTTAATGTAATACTACACTGGAAAGGATGCAACCTGGATGTAATGTTTTAATGTTTTAATGTAATACTACACTTATGTAAGCCATGAAGTGCATTTGCACAGCTGAATCTTGTTTTCGGTGTCCATTTCAATTTTAACTTCACCTAGCTGATGTTTTCCAGCTTGTTTCAGTGTTATTACATATTTCTGAGTTGTTTGCATTGTTCTTTAGCATTTTGATTTAGTGAAACTCAATTTGGGGTGTGAGGTTGCCTATTTCTCTGCATAATGGGTTGTTAGGAGGTCATATTATGAATTCTGCTATTTCTGTACCAATTCCAAGCTTAGACAACTCTATTTTCATCATATAAAGTTGTTGGAATTGATTAATTGACCTTATAGCAACTCTTGTGCATTTCCACCCAATCAAAACCCCATTCTAAGTTCATTTTTTGGGTGCAAATTGGCTACTGTCAAATCTGTTTTAAGTCTAAAGTGCAAGATTTTCAGTTTCAGATTTATAGTTTTTACAATATATTTTTGTTTTAGATTTCCAAAGTCCAAATTGGCTAATGCTATTTCTGTCTTTTGCTGCCAGATTTGGTTTCCAAAGTCCAAATTGAGTGTTGATATATTATTGTCTTTGCAATTAAGAATGCAGTACATAATAACCATTGACACGTAAAAATTAAGGTAAAAAAAGAAGGTAGCATTTGTTATTTTATTATCAATGCATATCAGAGTTAATTATTCTAAGGAAAAGCTCAATAAGCACAAACACCAGTTGACTTTTTTTGACACAATTCATTTTGTAGCTTTTTGACAGAAATTCATTTTCATTTTGTAGTTAATACAGTAATAAAAAATATTTTTCTCTTAATCTTTCAAGTAACACATGTCAAAGACCAAGATAAGTAACCGTGAACAAGAATGTCTATACTCTTTTGAGTGAGATAATAAATATTAATAATGAGAAGAGAAATTCTCAATTTTGCAACAGAATTCCTAAGATATAACTCATCAGAAGCAGTACCACATAAACACGAATCCCAATAAAATTAACAATTACTCGAATCCTGTGGTCATATATATATATATATATGACCACAGGATTCGCTTGAGCTGAGGATTCATTCATCACTGTACAAAGATACGTGTAGATTATTGTACAACGCTGTGATAATTTACATTTACATAGTGCAGTATTGTTAATAACAAAATGACTAATATTATTTATCCAAGAAAAAAAATTTCGTTATGAAAACCATGGAAACATGGATGTGTAGAATAGAACAACCTCTATTTATTCTGAAAACAGAAACTAAAACTAGACATCAAACCACTAAAAGTAACAAACAGACCTGCATTCTCTGTCAATTAAAAGCATCATTTATCAATCTCCTATGTAATATTATATATATATATATATATATATATATATATATATATATATATAAAACTTTGAAAAATCCCACCATAAAAGCTAGTAGTTGCAGTGGAGAACCCAAACCCAAGACACTATAATTCCATACTACCAACGCGAACTCAAATCTAATACCTTGCAATTGGATACTAAGAATCTTGCTAAACCCAACGACCAAATCTGCCTAAACCCATTTGATCAAACATAGAAGAAGCTTCTCAATAACAGTTGCCTTCTCTCCATCATAGAACACATTTTTCTTTCACTTCGGCATTTTGTCAAACACCTTGTGTACTGCTCATCTCCTTCCAGTAAGCCAAGTAGGGAAGCACAAAATACCACTTAAATCAATCACCATATTCGCTACACCACGCATTTCTTCTGCTAGCCATTGCAAGTCAAAGAACAAGTTGAATGTGAATTTTTCATTTCATTCTTCATTGCCCATCCACTCTAACAACAACGTCTTTCTAGATGAGACACGAACCTTAAAGCATAAAAATCCCCATTTGATTTTGCTTTCCCAATTGCATAGACTGTTTGATGGCATACCCCTTGCCATGACCTAGCACATTCATGAAGATTTGGAGACATCTATGGAAGATGGACCCATACTCTTTCTCTTAGGCCATCTAAAGCCATCATGAAGATTTAGTAGAGTTAGAATAATTTTAGGCCTTGTATTTTGG
>NW_014544176.1:319888-324067 GCF_000741045.1 Vigna radiata var. radiata | reverse complement strand
CCATCCTCAAACAGATGGTCAAACTGAAGTAGTCAATAGATCTCTTTCCACATTACTAAGGGTAGTTCTAAAGGGTAATCACAAATCTTGGGATGAGTACCTTCCTCATGTAGAATTTGCCTACAATAGAGTAGTTCATGGAACTACTAAAATGTCTCCTTTTGAAGTTGTTTATGGATTTAACCCTTTAACTCCCATGGATTTAATACCTCTTCCAAATTCTATTGATTTTGTTCATCAAGAAGGGGTATCTAAATCTAAGTTTATCAAAGAATTACATCAAAGGGTTAAAGTCCAAATTCAACAACAAAATGAGAAATATGCCAAGACACATAATAAAGGCAAAAAAGAGTTGATCTTCAATGAAGGTGATCTAGTTTGGATTCATTTTAGAAAGGAAAGATTTCCTCAACTAAGAAAATCCAAACTCAATCCTAGAGGAGATGGACCTTTTAGAGTTGTGAGGAGAATCAATAACAATGCGACCTTTTGCAGGGTATGATTCTGAGGGAGAGGATGATTCTCTGGATTTGAGGACAAATCCTTCTCAAGGGGGAGGAGATGATACAAAGGGTCCTAGCAGGCTGCATCCAGGTCCTATAACCAGACAGATGGCTCAAAAATTACAAGAGGAACTCAATCAGTCAACACCAAAAGGTCAGATATTTTTCACATGTTTTTGAGTGGAAGTCAGGATAGCAAGATGAAGAGCCAAGATGGTCCAAGGAAGGAAAAGGCTAGAAGCACATTATTTCTCACACATTTGGCACGACATTTGAGCTTGTAAA
The DNA here is from genome assembly GCF_000741045.1 of Vigna radiata var. radiata. NCBI lineage: Eukaryota > Viridiplantae > Streptophyta > Magnoliopsida > Fabales > Fabaceae > Vigna > Vigna radiata. Next base: position 323,279 of record NW_014544176.1, on the reverse strand, counting down.
AGTATACACATATGAAACATGTGCCAATTAGATTAGCTAGCATTTTCCACATGTTAAATAAGCCTTCTAGAAGGCGTCACATGTACCACATGGTGTGCCTACGTGGACTAGATCCACATTTCACGGATCTAGGCATATTCCATGCCAATGGCCGAGAGGTTAGTCTATAAAACCTCTTAGGCAATGCTTGTACTTCACTTTTGGAATATAGTAAAGAANTTCTGCTGAAATGAATAGNAAACTTCTTTCTCCGAGAGTCACTTCCCAAGCTTGCTTCTCCATTGCAACTTTCTTCCACTTGTTGGAAGCCTTCTGAGTTGTGATCCATTCCTTCAAGCTAGCATCCATATCACCCCTTCCATACACTTCATTTTCGCTGCCAACACCTCCAAATTCCAGATCTACATGTGCACACCAGCAACCGGTACTGTTCCATTCGATTGCAACCGCTGCCATGCTTCTTCTCACCTCCAGTCTCACGGATCTGCAAGATTACATCAAGCCTTAATGTATCAAGTGGTATTCAGAGCATGGTTCAAGCTAGAACCGTGAGATAAGTGTCACTTCCTTCATTTCCACTCTGTCAACAATTTCCTGCATTGTTTTTGATTCTGTTCTTCTCTTCATCTTTGTCTCGGCATCTTTGTTGTGGTGTTTAGGTTCTGTGTGAATTTTAATTGATGCTAGCCGTGTTTGCTTGAGTCATTTCTCATTTTAATTCGGTTAATTCTTGCTGCATTTGAGTCTTTTTGTAGTTTGAGCATCGAATTTCAGTTTGTCATGGTCATGTCTAGTTGCTTTACTTATTTTGTCATCAAATCTGGTTTTAAACCAAGTTTTAACAAGCTGACATTGTACTGGATCTGGATACACCGATTAAGAGCAATGACCGGTTATTTGAGGAGCTTAGGTGTTTAAAGTTTGCCATCCATTTCAGATTTGTTTCAGTGCTAAATTTTTCTAATTCTGGAAAAACAATTGTTTCAGCAAAAAAATTAGTTACTGTTGCATTAGTCAAAGTCTGGTTTACTGTGCTGTTGAACTAAAACTGCATGATCCAATGCCTGAGCCATTATAAGCATGAAGTAGTTTTGTTTTTCGGCTGGTTCCAATGCTGGAATGTTCAATTGTAGTTGCCAAATACAGTTAACCGATCTGCATTCAGCCTTGGTAGTCAAATCTGCGTGATTGAGTAAGATTGTGTATTAGATCATTGCCAATCATCTGTATCATGTTTCTGCTGTTTTGAGCAATTGTCAAATACTGTTTTCAAGCCAATTGCAAAGTTCAAAGTCAAGTCTAAATCATTTTCTGAATTTTGAATACTCAAGTTGTGAAAATTGAGCTGTATAAGGAACTGCACTAGTCAAATTTGATTCTGCACTGTTTCTGTCCACAATATATGATTAAACAAGTCATATTTCATTTGTGAAACATGTTAGAATCATCATAAGGTGCATCTAGGTAGTTCTGTGCAATTTGCATATAGCACATCTTCAATTTTCCAGTCCAAATTGTACTGCCGAGAAGCTATGCAGAGTTTGTTTCATTCCAAAGTGTAATTGTTGTTTGATTCAAAATATGGGTGTAGCAACAGCCTTTGGTCTATAAAACATTAAAAGAATACTTACAAAAGAGACTGTGATATCATTAAAAGGCAGAATTGGACCAGTACACCCCAAAGTCGAAATTGCCTATGCACAATTACCACTTTGCTGTCAAAATTCTGTTTGTTCATTGAGACATTTTAACAAACAGATTGCTCTAATTTCATTGCATAGCTGAATTGCATACAATTTTGTCTTCTGGTCTTTTATTTTTTTACTACTCCGTTCTAGAGCCATTCTTAAGATCATTTTGAAGTGCCTCCTTGATTGTTAAACATTTAATTGTTTGATTTTAAGTTTTTGGCAATTCTGCACACAACCTGTTTGACGAAAGGTCTTGTGTTGCTGTCAGTTTGGTTGCAAATTGCTGGCATTATAGTGATATATACTGATATGATCATAGATGGGGCAACAATGAAGAGTTTTCAAAGTGACAATAAGCAAAAAAAAGAGTATAATAGGTTTCATAGGCTTGTATTTGCCTCTTTGTTTCTTTCCTTTAGTTCTTGTGAATAAACGCTTATAAAATCTTCTTTCTCTTTAAGAACAAGCAATGTGGGACTTTCCATGGCTTGGTCTTAAAAAGAATAGGAGAGTAAATGGGCGTCCTAGGCGTTAGTGCAAGGTAGCATAGCTAGTTTTCATATTTTGAACTATAGGAGAACTAGATGTCTTATAAAGCCTCTTGGAATGAGAGAATTAAGCAATGTGGGGCTAAGAAAGGCCTAGGGACGTTGTTGGTCAGATCTTAGGCATTCAAGTCCCACATCTCTTGAAACTATCATCCAAACTCACTCCAAAAGCTATATAAGAAGCCTAGGGGATCTCCTTTGTATACACACCTTTGCATTGAATGAAATTTGAGTTGAATTGCAATCTTGCATTCTTCTTTGAGATAGAATTCTGTCTCTAAAGTCCCAAATTTGGGCAGGCCTTATCTTGCTCAAGCAAGTGGCGGTCCTCTTCATGATGCTTATCTTGGAAGCTTGTTCAAGTGGCGCATCTTCATTTCCTAAGTTTCCTTTTCTCTAATCTTTTCCCATTTTAATTTCTCTTCCATTTCTTTGTATGCCATTTAGGATATTCTATCTAGGTATGCACTTCCCCATCATGTGGTATCATGAGCCTTAGGTTTTTGATCTCTTAGGAATTGCATGCTAGAGTAGAATAGCTTATAAGAGTTCATTTTCGCTCAGCCAATTTTTTTCCGCGCAGCATCAGCATGATTTTTGTGTCAACTTGTATGATTTCGTTTGAACTCATTTCTTATCCAAATTGAGTGAAATTTTTTTTCCTAGTTTCTTGATAAGCGAAGCCTTGAGGAGAACGCTGATTGTAACAGTGTGACAACGAATCTGGACCTCCTTGAAGCTTCTCCGAAGAGAAGACGCAGCGGAATGATGAAGGACGCTCTAGATCGGGAAGAAATCGGAGAGATTGAGGAAAAAAAACCTAAAACCATGAACGAACCCTAGAAAAAGAGGAAAAACTCCAAAGGAACCGATTAATCGGTTCAGATTAAAGATTGGATGGTAGAAAACGAGAATCAATCGGTAAAATGGATTTCAATCGGTGAAATGTGAAGGAAAGGTCAAAACGATCGGACATAATGGAAAGGAATGGTTCGGAGACGATGAATCTTAGAGGTGGTTCGGTGAGATCAACTTACAGTGTTGATCTGAGACGCGAAGGTGACGATGAACGGTGTTCGTGGCTGAACCATACTCTCGAAGATGCTGAGAGTGAAACCCTAGCAGAGGATTTGTTCGGTCAGAGGAATGGAG
>NW_014544176.1:315621-318277 GCF_000741045.1 Vigna radiata var. radiata | reverse complement strand
TCTTTAATATTCCCAATTTGTTTCATTAGTTTCTTAAGAAGATATTGCTTCTCAGACTCACTAATCCTAGACATCCTTTAAAGTAAAATTNCTTTTAAAATCAAAGTACAAGACTCAAAAGAAACAAACAAAGAAAACAGACTCTAAGACCCCTAAAAACATACGGACTCTAATGTGACAAAGGTCACACCTANACGTGAAAATCAAACACATGCATACTCCTATGTCTAGCTATGCTACAATTAAAGCAATTAAAGTTGCCAAGATCTGGAAAGAGCACCAAGGACTCTTCCAAATACTTGGACTTTATAAAAGGCCCTTTACAAACTAGGAAATAAAACTAACAGACATTGGGCTGACACAAACCCATCAAATACAAGGAAAAAAATAAAAATATTACAAAATTATGCTACTGGTCTCTGCTTCAACCCAAGGATGCTACGGTCTCGGTCCCATGCTGCCAACGTTCTGGCCCAAATCTTGTTTTAATTTGTTGCTGCGAAACTCCTCTGCTGCTACAGTCCAACTTGGCTTCTGCTGAAGTATTCATGTGCCTCCACTATTGCTTCTTGACAACTTCATGCTTCTATCTTTTGCTCAACTTTGTTGCTTCAACTTTCTTGATCAGATCAAGAAATCCAATCCTGCAAACACTAATACACACAACTTCTGTCACTTTCACTCTTAGCCAAACAGATAGCACACAAAACAATATAAAGCAATAATAACTTCCCTATTCATTCTCTAACTTCCACGTGTTCACTTTTGATCCTGGCAGTTCACAGAATGGCTTTTGTTCTCCACGAATAAACTGCAAGAAGAGTCACTCCCAATTCAGCAAATCACAACCTCCAACAAATTCCAAGTTATATCAGAAATAGTTTAAACACTCAGAAGCAAGATAGCTAAACACTTCCCTGTTTAGGCTGGTACACTTAATGCAAGTCCTGGATGTCGTTGCTGGATAACGTGGTTCAGTCTAGTTTCTGGTCAATTTTAGTTCAGATCTGCACAATGCAATGCTGATTCGCTCATACTATACTCTACAATAGTCCAGTTCTGCATACAAAATCACTCAAGAATCCAACAAATACAAATATTCATGGACAATGAACCAGAATCAGATTATATACAATTCAACACAAGAACTAAGCTGGTTAAACATCAATCCAAACTAATCAGCATTGATGGACTAAACTGATCTATCCGTAGAACTAGAATGATATGATGCAGCACAGACCTTAGTCATCTATTTCATTCAATTATACAGCCAAAATTAGAAATGAAATGTCTTAATCACTTTTGTAAAACTGAATGAAATATTGGCAGTGAAACAGTGTTAATGCAATCCAGAGGTGCTTACAAACCAATCAGAACAATATTTGTAAATTTATAATTCATATACCAAGTTCCAATAGGTTTTTAGCAAATCCAATTCAGCATACATATTCCAACAGGAAGTGGCTTTTCCAGCAGTAATAATTGGATGCACTAAACTGATCACAATGCTCTATTCTATTAAAATTCAACGGATCATGCTAATCAAATCAATGGTCAAGAATCATGTGAAACAAATCAGAAATTGGCAGTTGTAATTCAATGTTGATGCAGAAATGAAGAAGTACAAATGCAGTCAGAACAGTAAAAATACTGGTGATTTAGCAGACAATGTACAACCAAATTGAATGCAATAGCAAACAGTCACAAATGCTTCAGTCGGATCATTCAAACTCCATTTTCCTGCACAATGAACAATCCAAATATTAATCAACACAATTAAAGACAACTGACTTTCTCTCAAATGGCCAAGCAAATTAGGCTAAAATTAGCCTTACAAAACTCTCATCACTCAAGGTTTCTCTTAAAACTTAAATCACACAAAAGAAAGGTTTGGAAGGGGAAATTCTCCCTTGGCAGTAAAAGCTAGATAGTCTTTCAGACCACCACCACCTAGGACGCTACCAAGTACACAATCTTTCTTTCACAATCCAGAAACCAAAGTGTAAAGCTTCTCAAACAGGCAAAGGCTAGACTAAGCAAAGATCACTGTGATAGGCAGAACAAAACAGAACATACACAACTGGATACTGACAGTAGAGAAGAAAAGACAGCTCTAGACAGACTCTAGACCAGATTTCAAAAGCAAGAAAAAGCTTCAATTAAGAATAGCAGAACAGATTGCACTTGTAATGGACAAAACCAGATTGAGCAATTAAGACAAGCAATGAACAAAGCTTTTTAGGAAGGCTAGCACACAAACAGAATCCTAAGCATAGCACTAGAACAGATTTAAAAAACACAAGAAAAGACACAACAAGAAATCACAGAACTGGTTGTTAAAATCAGAATTTCAGAAGCAAAAAGTGAACTGGTCCATTAGCTAATGTTAGCATTTTCAGTTCTGGACACCTTTGCATACTGAAATCCAATGGAGCAAGTTTATTTATGATTGTTTTGATCACGCAACGCCATTTTACACTCTTTCATAGGCTTTTACTCAAATTCAAATATTCAGTTCCTCATTTTTCTTTTCAGGATTTGCCTCTTTTGACTGATTTTCTCAACTAACATGCTTTTATTTCATCTTGGATCAAAACAGCGATTTACAAATGTTTAAACAACTTAGTTCTGCAGTTTAGAAGAAAAACAAAAGACA
>NW_014544176.1:311354-313201 GCF_000741045.1 Vigna radiata var. radiata | reverse complement strand
GAGAAACAAGTGCAAGAAGATGGCTCTTGGATAAGGGAAGCCGAGACAAATTCTGCACCAGAATTGTCCGACACAATGCAGCAGCAGTTCCATAGATTCTGCAGAATCCATTTGTTCCGAGAGGGCATCACCTGCAGCTGAGAGTTTAGTGTGAACTGATGCAATTCCCCTTTTGTTTTATGAGAAGCTAGAGCTGCACACATTTTTCCTTTGCCAATTTGTTTGCTTTCTCATTTCATTAAGTTGTCCTTTGTAAAAGTTCATTTCTTTGTTTTGTGTGTAAAGGGCCAATTCAAGCAAGTGAGGTGGTAGAGTTCATAAGTGCTCTTCCCTCATTTGTTAACTAGACTCAAGAAGTCTCACAACCTAAAATTGGGTAGACGGTGAGTGTGTCTTAGATCCAAAGTCTGAGCCTCACCTAGGAGATCTCACCTTTACTTTTCCATTTCCATTCAAGTTTTATCTTTTGTTTTTACTAAGTTGCGAATTAGGAGCGTGCTTAGAGTCCGATTTTAGAGTCCCAATTTGTTGTTTACTTTGTTTTTGCTTTGCTTTTGAGTCTTCTTTTGTGATCTTAGAAGTAATCTTGGAGTAACAACCACTAAAGTAAGTAGCCTAGAACACTTTTGGCAAGGAAAAGGCTTGGTACTTCAGCAACCCTAGTGGTTCACCTCCCTTACCTGGAATTTGTTCTTGGGTGAAATCTAAGTAAGTTGTAACACAAGAAAACTTTTAAAATCACAAAATGTCAAAGCATCAATCTCCAAGAGTTAGTGATTCTGAGGAACAAGTTACTCTCAAAGATATTTCAAAACAACTTAGAGAGCTAACTCAATGGAGAATTGACACTGAAAGGAAAATGGATTATGCTCAACAAGATAGGGAAAAGAAAATCACCATACTTCAAGATGAGTTGAGATTCATGAGAGATGAACAAGGGAGAATGAAGGGAAGTAGGACTGGAGATTCTCACCATGAGGTAGAGAATTTTAGAATGGGAGACTATGATGGGGACTACTTGATAAGCGAAGCCTTGAGGAGAACGCTGATTGTAACAGTGTGACGACGAATCTGGACCTCCTCAAAGCTTCTCCGAAGAGAAGACGCAGCCGAATGATGAAGGATGCTCTAGATCGGGAAGAAATCGGAGAGATTGAGGAAAAAAAACCTAAAACCATGAACGAACCCTAGAAAAAGAGGAAAAACTCCAAAGGAACCGATTAATCGGTTCAGATTAAAGATTGAACGGTAGAAAACGAGAATCAATCGGTAAAATGGATTTCAATCGGTGAAATGTGAAGGAAAGGTCAAAACGATCGGACAAAATGGAAAGGAATGGTTCGGAGACGATGAATCTTAGAGGTGGTTCGGTGAGATCAACTTTCAGTGTTGATCTGAGACGCGAAGGTGACGATGAACGGTGTTCGTGGCTGAACCATACTCTCGAAGATGCTGAGAGTGAAACCCTAGCAGAGGATTTGTTCGGTCAGAGGAATGGAGGAAATGAGATGTTGCTTCTGATGCGTATTGAAGAAGCAAATGGATAGCTGACTCGTGCGTGTCAGCGTGGCGATGGTCCACGGTGGATGAGAGAAGGAGAAATGGAAAATGAGATAATGAAGTGTGCTTTGGAAGGAGGCTAGAGGTCTTTGGACTCTCTAGCCAATGACTTTCAAGGGAAAATTAATTCTGGATTTCAGAAATCTAATTCTCATTTAGCTCAAAAGTGAAATACAATAAGGTAGGCATGACTATTTATAGGACTAAAGGTCCTACATGCCTAACACAATACAAAATACATCAAAAATATACTAACTAAAGAAAGTGGGCTTGGGCCCCGCGTATCA
>NW_014544176.1:308893-310455 GCF_000741045.1 Vigna radiata var. radiata | reverse complement strand
GGTGATGAATGGAAAACTGCCTTTAAGACCAAGTTTGGATTATATGAATGGCTAGTAATGCCTTTTGGTCTTACAAATGCTCCAAGTACATTCATGAGACTTATGAATCATGTTCTAAGGGATTGCATTGGGAAGTTTGTAGTTGTTTATTTTGATGATATCTTGGTATATAGTCAAGATTTGCAAACCCATGAAAATCATTTGGGAGTTGTTTTATCAATTCTTAGAAACAACAAATTGTTTTCAAATTTTGACAAATGTACCTTTTGTGTTGATAGTGTCATATTCCTTGGATTTGTGGTCACCAAAAATGGGGTTCATGTGGACCTAGAAAAAATAAAGGCCATACAAGATTGGCCAACCCCAAAGAATGTAAGAGAAGTAAGGAGCTTCCATGGTTTGGCAAGTTTTTATAGAAGATTTGTTCCCAACTTCTCTAGTCTTGCTTCACCCCTCAATGAGTTGGTGAAAAAAGATGTTACATTCCATTGGGGGGAAAAACAACAAAAAGCTTTTGAGCTACTCAAAGAGAAGCTCACACAAGCACCCATTCTAGCTTTACCAAATTTTTCCAAAACTTTTGAGCTAGAATGCGATGCTTCAGGATTTGGCATAAGTGTTGTACTATTACAAGAAGGACGCCCCATTGCATATTTTAGTGAAAAACTTCATGGTGCCTCTTGTAATTACCCCACCTATGACAAAGAACTTTATGCACTTGTGAGGGCTCTTCAAACTTGGGAACATTACCTTGTTGCCAAGGAGTTCATCATTCATAGTGATCATGAATCACTTAAATATTTGAAGAGTCAACATAAGTTGCAAAAGAGGCATGCTAAGTGGTTAGAATTCATTGAACAATTCTCTTATGTTATCAAATACAAGAAAGGGAAATCCAATGTGGTAGCTGATGCTTTATCAAGAAAAATTAATCTCTTAGCTACATTGGGAGCTCAAATTCTTGGGTTTGATAACATCATTGAGTTGTACTCACAAGATCCTGAATTTTCTCATATGTGTGAGGAATGTCTCAACAAGTCTCAAGGAGGATTTTATGTAAGAGAGGGGTATCTTTTTAAAGAAGGGAAAATTTGCATCTCTCAAGGATCACATAGAAAACTCCTTGTCAAAGAGACACATGAGGGTGGTTTAATGGGACATTTTGGGGTAGAAAAGACTCTTGGCATATTAAAAGAAAAATTCTTTTGGCCTCACATGAGAAGGGATGTTCAAAGGCATTGCTTTAAGTGTATGACTTGTTTAGGAGCAAAATCTAAGTCAATGCGTCATGGGCTTTACACTCTTTTGCATGTTGCATCCACCCCTTGGGAAGAAATAAGTATGGATTTTGTGTTGGGACTTCCCAAAACTTCTAGGGGTTCTCATTCTATTTTTGTGGTGGTGGATAGATTTAGTAAAATGGCTCATTTTATACCTTGCCACAAAGTAGATGATGCAAGCAACATTGCAAAGTTATTCTTTAGAGATGTGGTTAAACTTCATGGCCTACCCAAGGTAATCATTTCGGATAGAGATACAAAATTTCTTAGTCACTTTTGGAG
>NW_014544176.1:288895-301458 GCF_000741045.1 Vigna radiata var. radiata | reverse complement strand
GGCCTCCTCTAGCCACCTTCCTCCAAGAGTTGGCCCAACCTCTCTTAGAGAACCACCAAACACACCTTCCATCACCATACAATTCATCAAAACCATGAGCTATCAACTCCTTTCACCACCACCAAATTCTGCAATCTTCATCCATGAACTTATGGCTTGATTTGCTTCTAGATTTAGCTTGTCCTAGCTAGAGCTTTGCCATCATTTGGTATCAAGAGCCTTGGTTCTTCAAAGAGCTAAGTTTCTTGGTTTTGATCCTTTGTTATTTCCTTGTTGTTTATTGTTTTCCTTACTTGTCTTGTTGTGTTTTCTTTTTCCATCTATCATTTTGTTTTTCTGGCAGTAAACTGGGACAATTTTGAAACTTAAACTGCACCTATCCCAGTTGTCCAAAAACTTCGTAAAAATACTCAAAAGAAAGCCCTGTGAGTCTAGTTTCAAACAAAAAAAAATCAATTCATTTGGACTTCTTTTGAGAAAGTTATGAGTAAAACACTGAGTAAAGGTCAATGCTGCCAGAATGTTGTCATTAGCGTTTTCCAAGTTATCTTTTGTTAGTTTTGGTTACTGTTTTGTGCCTTTTCTTTTTTGAGTCATTCCTTACTGTTTTGTTGGGTCTTTTATTGATTTATATTTGGTGCATTTCATTGATTGAGTCATTTTAAGTTTTTAATCCATCCATGTTTGTCTAGAGTCATGTGTAGTTCTTTTCTTGTCAATTTTCTCTAGTAACTTTGAAAAATCATCAAAATATATATATATATATATATATAACTTAGTTTGTAAAACTGCACCATATACAACCATTTGAGGGTCTTATCTTTGATGTTTTGGGTTCATACTTGCCATTAGATCATTGGCAAGCTCTTAAAAAAAATAAATAAATTTCTCTATTGACTTTGTTTTAGTTTTCAACTCCATTTTGATTCTAGTAAGATTTTCTTCTATTTTTGTTTCTTGTCTTTGTGGCTTTTAAAACCCATATATCACCTTTGTTCCATGTGTGTGGTGGTTTTATTTTCCACCTTAAAAGAGTGGAAAAAGAAGTGCCAAAAGCTTTTAAGCAAAAGGCCTCAAAAGAGTACCGAAAGAGAGCCTAAAAAGTGCTGAAAAATATTGTGTGCTTAGACCACTACCATTGTTTTTGTGCAATCTATTTTGGAACGTGTTTTGCTCACTGTTCTATGTATTTAACTTCACTTTCCAGTGGCTAAAAGTCTTGGCTATGATGCTAAAAGAGTGGCCTTAGTGCCCCATTTGCTCAAAGTTGCCAAAAGACAAGAACCACCCACTTTTCTTCTAGTAGTTTTTTGTTTTGTGAATCTATTCTAGCACCTTTCAGTAGGATTTCTTTTGAGTGCTAACCTTTCTTTCTTAACCTTTAATTTCTTGCTTGTCTTCTTGGCTTTCTTAGTTTTGTCATAATTAAATTCCTTTTGCAAAGCCTTTCTTGATTTTGGACCTTTTTATTGCTTTTATCCCTTGTTTCTTCTTGCACAATTTCGGCTTTGGTTACTTTGTGTGGTGTAGGTTCTCTTTGTGAGGTGATCCAATATCTTAGAGGTAGCATTCTAGGTGGTGGAGACCCAAAGGAAGCTTGAAGTCTAGAGTGGTAGCCAAAAGAAAAGAGAGAAACACCTTGGGAGGTAGCTTTGATTTGGTTGTAATTTTTGGCTTTGTAATCTTTCTTCTTTTTTTTCTTCTCTTGTAACTCATGGCCTTGTTAGGTGTATTGGGGGAGTCTTTGGTGCTTAATCCCATCTCCTAACAAGAACCTTTATTTCTTAGTAAATTTCGTTTTTAGTTGGTTGGTTGGAGGAACCAAAGTTCTTCTAACTTAATCATTAGGCCGCATAGCTAGTTTATTTGCTTTCTTTAATTGTGATAGCTTAGTGTGTGTCAACTTTAATTTCAACTTTAGTTCCCTTTGAGAAATTTGGTTCAAGAGTGCCTAAGGTAAACTTTGGCTAGGAAAGGCTTGGTATTTAAGCAATCCATTATGATTCACCTCCCTTTCCTGGAAGTGAACTTGGGTGTCTTTTGCCTCCTTAAGTCTCTTAAGGAACTTTCTTTGAAATTCAAGTATTTTGTTTGTTGCATTTCATCTTTTTGAAAACCTTTAAGGATGTCTAAGACTAATTCCTTTGAAATTGGAAGTGACTCTAGTGAGGATGTAAAACCCACTTTGAAAAATTTAGCAAAAGAGTTAAAGTCACTTAAAATTTGGCAAAGGCAAGAAACTCTTCTTAAAGAAAAAGAAAGAATTGAAAGAGAAGAGTATCTTGCTAAGTTGGAAGAAGAACTTAGAGTCCTTAATGAGAAACAACAAAAAGCCCAAGAGGAAATAAAGAGAAGTAGGAGTCATACAAGGAGGAGTTCTAAAACTCCAACTCAACTCACACACTATGAGGTAGATAGTAGGCTTGCAAACCAATACTATCAACCTTACCCACATAGAATTCATGATAGAGAGCACACTCCAAGAGAGGTTAGAGTAGACCTCCCCCATTTCCATGGTAAAGAACATGTTGAGGCATACTTAGATTGGGAGATGAAAGTTGAACAACTCTTTGAGTGTCATCAAGTGAGTGAGGAGAGAAAGGTCACATTGGCCACCTTGAGTTTCCAAGGGAATGCCATGTATTGGTGGACCTCCCTTGTGAGAGAGAGAAGACTCTCTAATTTTCCCCAAGTCACCTATTGGAATGACTTGAAAAGTGCCATGAGAAGAAGGCACATTCCCTCATACTATCATAGGGAGCTAATGGACAAACTCCAAAGGCTCCAACAAAGAGACATGAGTATAGAGAGTTATAGGCAAAAGATGGAGCTCTACATGTTGAGGGCGAGAATTAGGGAGGAAGAAGAGACCACCATCTCTAGGTTTCTAAGTGGTCTTAATCTTGAGATTAGGGATAGAGTGGAATTTTTGCCCTACCAAGACTTAAATGACTTGGTACAAATTTGCATTAAGGTAGAGCAACAACTCTTAAGAAAAGGTTTGAAAGCTTTCCACTCTAACTCTAGTGTTAAGAAAGACTACAAAAGGAAGGGTAAGCAAGTGGTAGAAGAAGAACCCTTTAGAAATCTAGGGAAGGAGAAGAGAGAAGAGAAAGAAAAAGAGAGGCCAAGGGTGGGAACATCATATCACACTCACACTAGTGAAATTAAGTGTTTCAAGTGTCTTGGTAGAGGTCACATTGAATCACAATGCCCCACCAAAAAGACCATGATCTTAAAGGGTATTGATTTATATAGTAGCCAAGATGAGGAAAGTGAGAGTGAGAGTGAGAGAAAAGGTGCAAAGAAAGAAGAAGAAATCCCAAGTGAGGATGCCCATCCTCTTGAGGGAGAACTTCTTATGATAAGAAGGGTTCTCCATAATCAACCTAGTTCACAAGAGCACACACAAAAAGATAACATCTTCCACACTAGATGTAAAATCTTAGACCAAACATGTTCCCTAATTATGCATAGTGGCTCATGTTCAAATTGTTGTAGCACTAGGTTGGTTAAAAAGCTTGGATTAGCTACTTTTCCTCATCCTCAATCTTATAAACTTCAATGGATCAATGAGGACAAGGAATTGGAAGTTAATCAACAAGTGATGGTCAAGCTATCCATAGGGAATTATGAAGATAATGTGCTATGTGATATAGTACCTATGGATGCTTGCCACATTTTATTGGGAAGGCCTTGGCTTTTTGATAGAGAATCTCTACATAATGGCCACACCAATAAAATAACCATCACTCACAATAAAAAGAAGTTTGTACTTCATCCTCTCACACCTTCTCAAGTGGAAGAGGATCAAGCACAAATGACAAAGAAAATAGAAAAAGAAAGAGAAGTAGAAGAAGGTAAAAAGAAAATAAAAGACACCTTTTGTTCTAAGTGTCAAAGCATTATGCACAAGTCTCATGAATGCCCCAATAAGAAAATTATGATGTTAAGGGCAAAAAGCTTGAGTAAAAGTATAAAGGTCTCCTTGCCATCTTCCTCTAAAAGCATGGCAAGAAAAGACCCAAAGCATCATTGTGTGGAAAACAAAATTTTCAAGAAAAACGCTCCTACTTTCCAAGACCTTAATCATTCACTTGATTTAAGGTGTATCATTATTGGGAGCTACATCCTTCACATATTCACTATTATAACACTTTTTCTAACTTGTGTTATAAAATGGGTATTTGACCCTGGTGGAAAACTAAGGTAGAATTGAAGATTATGAAGAAAAGGAAGTTGCCTTTAGCCCATGTTGAAGATTTGAGGGCAAATCCTTTTCAAGAGGGAGGGAATGATGGCATACCCCTTGCCATGACCTAGCACATTCATGAAGATTTGGAGACATCTATGGAAGATGGACCCATACTCTTTCTCTTAGGCCATCTAAAGCCATCATGAAGATTTAGTAGAGTTAGAATAATTTTNGGCCTTGTATTTTGGGCCAAGTAGTCTAGATTTTATTTGGGTCACCCCTTCCATACACTTCATTTTCGCTGCCAACACCTCCAAATTCCAGATCTACATCTGCACACCAGCAACCGGTACTGTTCCATTGGATTGCAACCGCTGTCATGCTTCTTCTCACCTCCAGTCTCACGGATCTGCAAGATTACATCAAGCCTTGATGTATCAAGGCTTCCCATTGGTGAGTTTTCCTCCTAGTTAGTGGCCATGTGTCACTCTAGAAATGGAGAGTTTTTCCATAGGTAGTGGCCACATGTCACTCTCTCATTTGAGAGGATTTTGGCCACTTGTCTTTCTCTTATTGGAGAGGATTTCTCCTTGCTCTCCAAGACAACCAAGGTGGCTCTTTTAGGTTAAAGTTTCAGCCCATTTTTGAGACACCTTAGCCTAAAAATAGAAATGTTCTCCATCATGTAATCACCTTTGATTTAGAGTAAAGTTATGCTGTCATTTTTGTGCCATACTACTCTTTTAAGGTCACCCTAGGTTAGAGCAACCCAAGTGGCCTCCTCTAGCCACCTTCCTCCAAGAGTTGGCCCAACCTCTCTTAGAGAACCACCAAACACACCTTCCATCATCATACAACTCATCAAAACCATGAGCTATCAACACCTTTCACCACCACCAAATTCCGCAATCTTCATCCATGAACTTATGGCTTGATTTGCTTCAAGGTTTGGCTTGTCCTAGCTAGAGCTTTGCCATCACTGTTTCAGCAAAAAGAACAATCAAATTTTCCACCTTTGCCCTTTCTTTTTTTCATCTTAGCAAAAATTATAATATATTTACTTTTCTTTAATTCTAAATTTTAAAAAAATCCAATTCAAACATGTTTTCTTTGACACGTGTATAAAAAATGCAATGTCATCAGGCCATATCACCCACTAATTGATGAAATTGACGAAAAGGACTTATTTGTATCAAATTAACAAAAATAAGGACCTAATTGAGATGCCAAAAAAACAAGGGACCTATTTAAAATTTTGGACGAAAATAGGGACGTATTGAGACATTAAACCTTAAAAGTACGGAAAAGTACCTTCATAGACACAGACTCAACACAAGTACATCTCAAATATCTATAGCCAAAACCTATATCATGTCATCTTGAATCACTTGGTGGTAAATGGTTGAAACTAATGTATAACCTTGCCTAAGGCCAAAAAATATATGAGAATAAAGCAAATACAAAGCAAAACATATAATTGGAATAAAATCTAAGGCCAGAGTGTTAGGGGATCATCAATGTACAACTTGTAGTCAACATAAACATCAACACAAACCTCCTTTTATCCACTAGGAGCACCTGCAAACAAAGATTGTTGTAGTTTACTTTCTCATATTCAAAGGCTTTATTCCCCTTAAGTATAACACACATCAATTCAATTGAACTTATCAATCTTAATTATGTGTCTACTGATATTGATTTTAAATTAAAATAATCTATCTCAGCACTGCACAAAAGATTGGACTAGTGGGTCTGGGACTACGTATTTTTAATTTTAAAAAAATACTAAAATAAATTGAGAAACTAAAATTGTATATACCAGGAAACAGAGGAAAAAATGTAATTAAACCAAATTATTTAAAGTCATCTTATATTTTTACAACAGTTTCCAATATATGTGATATTTTCTGGCCAAGCACTGGCCCCGGAATCCACATCATTCTTTCTAAGTGTGGCGAAAATAAAATTACAAACAAACCTTGTAACATAAAAAAGGTGCCCAAATTAGTGCAGATAAAAGAGTTCATTGGTCTTTTTTTGCTGTCAATCAAAATGTTCTTGTACATGCTGTTCTTGTTGTTGAAGGCTGACCAATTTGTAGTATGCTCCATCTGTGATTTCTACAAGTCTTGCATGAATCCCTCGCTGAATTATCTTTCCATCCTCTAAAACTGCTATTTGATCTGCATTTTTTATTGTGGATAGCCTATGTGCCACTATAACTGTTGTTCTGTTCTGCATCAATTTGTCCAGAGCTTGTTGCACCACACGCTCTGACTCCAAATCCAGTGCACTGGTGGCTTCATCAAGCAGCAAAATTTCAGGGTTTTTCAAAACAGCCCTTGCAATAGCTACCCTTTGCTTCTGGCCACCAGACAGTTGAACTCCTCTCTCACCTACTTTGGTGGAGTAGCCCTCAGGAAGAGCGCTGATAAAGCTATGAGCATTGGCAAGTTTAGCTGCTTCAATCACTTCAGCTTCTGAAGCTCCTTCCTTTCCATAAAGAATGTTTTCATATATTGATGTTGCAAAAAGAGCAGGTTCTTGTTGCACTAGACCAATATGTTTCCTAAGGGATTTCAAGTTGAGTTTCTTGATGTCTTTTCCTGTAAGAATTGGATGAATCACATTTAGACATTGAGATTACATAATGGAATGAGATTGAGTGGCTAAAGCAAAGTTGTTCAAACATCTTACCATCAATCATCACCTTCCCAGATGTTGGATCGTAAAATCTGAGTATAAGGGAGATTACTGAACTTTTACCGCATCCACTATGCCCCACAAGGGCAATATTTTTTCCTGCAGGCACTATGAGATTGAAATCATTGAAAATAACTACGTCTGGCCTTGAAGGATAGTTGAAACGGATTCTTTTTAACTCAATTGTTCCTTCCACTGTCTTCAACTCTTCTCCAACATCACCTAATATTCCTGTCTTTCTATCCATCACTTCGAAGATGGATGCAACCATTTGATTTCCTTTCAAAAGATCAGGTGCCAGTGCTAAAGTCTCCCCCATAGCTAGTGCTGTTACAATCAAAACCATGAACGACTTCATAATTGATTTGAAGCTAGAAAGCTCTTTCTCCATCAACACAGATCCATACCTGCAAAAGGTATACAGGTCTCACTCTCAGCACAAGGACAATCCTGCAGTCTTGTAACTCATTAATATAATTATGTAAGTTAAAGTTTGTTTAGTTTTTGGTTCCCAACTATGAGTAACACATATATTATTAGACCAAAACTGAAGCAAGAGAACGTACCACAATGCAAGGCCATAAGATGAGAAAATAAAGAACTGGGAAATGCCATAGAATATGCCAGCAATTTGACCTCTATTGAATGAACGCTTTGAAGGCTCCACAAGCTCATTAGCATAAAGGTCAAGGACCTTTTGTTCAGCACAAAATGCAGCCACAGTGCGGATATTACTCACAGCCTCCCCAGCCAACATGTTGGCTTTTAGATATGCTTTGCTCAAGTTGCCACCAAAGCCTTGCATGAATAGTTTCTGAAATTTTGGCAACCAGTTGTTAAAAAACACAAATAAATGTACTAACTTGGTAGTGTAGAAATATGGAGCTAGAGGAAACCTCGCTAATGTGACCACTAATGATCAAAGGGTACGTGGCTAGTACAACAAGCGTGATCCTCCAGTTCAACATGAAGGCAATAATAAATGCAGCAACAACCAGACCAACATTTTGCAGAAGAATTGTCGAACGATCAACAATTATAGTTCTTAAAAATGTTGCATCGGTCTCTAAACGTGATGAAAGCATAGAACTTGTGTTGTTTATGTCATCAAACCAACTAATTTCACTCTTTAAAATAGCTGCACCCGGATATATAAGTGAAGTTAGTAAAAGAAAGTTCATCACACACCATAACCTATAATAGCTATATTTTTGTTTAGCTGTTCTTATTTTAGAATCAGTAGAACAAGTGTGAACCCTTAAAAAGTAAATGCATATTAATAACAAATTTTTTTTATTTTTTTTACATTCAGTGTAAAGATTTTTACTGTCAACTAGTAAAAATGACCAACACTTGACTTTTAACAATCACTGTTATTTCAAATAGGAAGATTTAAAGGAAACATTTCTTAGGAAGACAAGAACAAAAATGGAAGGGCGAGTCATAAACTCAATCAGAATATCACAATTACCGGAAAACATTTTTTCTCTTGCACGAAGGGTAAGTCGTTCCCCCATGATTCCAAAGGAAAGATGTTCAATGGCATGGGCAGTGATGGTCAAAACTGCTGCCCCACAGAAGAGAAATGCAATTTTTTTCACTTCATGACGTGTTGTGTCCCAATCCATGTAATAAGATATAAGAGCATGAGAGATTCCAAGAGCAAAGAGTGGCATTTGTGCTCCAGCAATAAATGCACCCAAGGTTCCAAAAACAGCATACGGCCAATCAGGAGCAATCATGGAATATAGTCTTTTAACTGAGACATGCCTTGAACTTCCAACACTTTCTACTCCATCACCGAAAGCCCGGCTAGTAGATTCTTTGTCCGAGCGAAAACTACCACGAAAGCTTGTTGTGCGGGATGACGACTCTCCTAGGCGCCTTACGTTACAATCAGAGTAAACATAAACATAAGGAACATGCTAATGGTATGTTGTTCTAGTGGAACATAGGTATAAAGGTGACAGAAACAAGTTTAAAGTAAAAGTTTAACAGAATCATTTGCAGCAACTTTCTCCAATAGATGAATGCCAATGCCATAAATTGGTAAGATTAAGTTATCTGTAATAAGTACCTTGATGACCCTCCCAAGTAAGGATCCACAGAAAGGTGGCCTTGAGAAAAGGCTGTTTCTTGGATTTGAACAAGAGATGCATATACATTATTTGGGTTGGAAATGAGTTCTTCGTGATTGCCAATTTCCACCACCTTCCCTTCCTCAATAACAACAATCATATCTGCATTCCTAATGGTAGAAAGTCTGTGTGCAACTATCACGGTTGTTCTACCAACCATGACACGATCAAGTGCCTCTTGTACACTTTTCTCAGACTCTGCGTCCAGAGCACTGGTTGCTTCATCTAATAAAAGGATTGATGGATTCTTAACTATGGCACGAGATATTGCAATCCTTTGTTTCTGTCCCCCGGATAATTGTATCCCTCTCTCACCAACCTGCAAAAGAAATTGAATATCATACTAAACAATATTCTTAAAGCGGGAAAAGAAAATTCTTTATGCAGAGACAATGAAAAAAAAAATTTATAGAAACATGCTGAAATTTATTTATTTTATGTTAAAATGCTAAAGGTGGACTCTTACTTGAGTATCTAATCCATCAGGAAGATTGTTAATGAAAGACTGAGCATCAGAGAGCATCACAACTTGATTTATTTCTTCAAGAGTGGCATCATCTTTTCCGTACAGTATGTTCTCCCTGATGCTTGTAGCAAAAAGTGCAGGCTCTTGATTAACCAGCCCAATCTGTTGTCTAAGCCATTTGAGATCAAGTTCCCTGATGGTGTTCCCATCTAATAGTATTTCACCAGAAAGTGGTTCATAGAAGCGCTCAATCAATGAGATAACTGTGCTTTTTCCAGAACCACTTCCTCCCACAAGAGCTAAAATTTTCCCTGGAGGAATCTCAAGACAAAAGTTGTTGAAGATAACCACATCAGGACGAGATGGATAACTAAAACAGACATCCTTAAATTGGATGTGACCTTCCAATTTGCTTAACTTTTGACCATTTCCTGAGCTGACTTTGCTCATGGTGTCCCTCTCTATCATCTCAAAAATGGGATAAGCTGATGCCTTTGCCCTGATAAATGCAGAAATATCTGGTGCTGCCTGACCAAGTGACCTGAGGTTCAAAACATCATACATCATATACTTTTGAAACACTATCTCAACCAGTAAAATAAAGTACATAGAAGTTGTTAATTAGTAGGATGTTCCTAACAAAAGGTTACTTACAGGCCAGAAATGACTACATTGAGCATTGTAGTGAAAGCATCGCCACCATTGGCGATATTCTTGTGAACAACTATGCTATTGAACCAAACAAGGAGAGCCCATGAAAGGAAAAGAACACAATGCATGGAGCCTAATCCCAGACCCTTAGCTAAACCTGCTTTTCGACCATGTTTATATGTGTTCATCAGAGCTGCTTTGTACGATCTCAATGCTCTTTCTTCCCCTGCAAATGCTTGTACCGTTCTCACATTGCCTATCACCTTAAATCCACAGAGTATATCATCGTCATCATTTGGAGGACAATTTTTTAAAACTAAATTTTCCAAATGCTACATATTTTACAATTTACGAACAAGGATATACTTGTGCTTCTAGCATAATTTGTTATATTGTATTTTAATACATCTTTTTAAAATGAAATGATTTTTACTGAAAATGTGAAATATAATATCATAGCCGTTTTAAACAAGGAAGTGGAAAGACTGAATTAAAAAATTACAATTTGAGAAACAATTTCTAAGAAGTAGATGATTTCTATGAAGAGAGTCATCATCTAATTTGACTACACATATTACAAGTGAATGGTTCTTTATCTTATTTCGCCGCACGTAAATGATCGCTCTTTCCTTATTCTGGTTAGAAATAATTTAAGAACGAGTCTACGTCCTATATTGATAAAAATAACAAAATTAAATATTATATAAAAAATATTCATATATAGAAATGACAATTAAATATTATAAAAAAATTCATAAAAGTATTGTTTTAAAATTTTAGATTGAAAGTGATTTCAATTTAATATCACATTTGTGAAATCCTGAAAATGAGTCAGCAATTTTGTGGACANTTGGCTGCAAAGGAGAGGAGGAATATTGGAAACTTAAAACCCATTTATAATTGAAAAATAAAATCTGAAATTTTGGCACTTGTTTATTCCTGAAACAGCCAACATTTCTTACGCTTCCTCTTACATTCTCAACTCCTCCACTCTNATCAACTCTCTTTGCAAAATCTTCAAATTCCCTACACTAACCCATTTAAAAATTTCTACTATGTAGTGACCTAAATCATTTGAAGTCCAGGATTCCAGAGCTGCACACGTTTTCTTCCAATTCGGAAAAAAAAGGGGTAAGCTATTTTTCCCTCTTCTTCTTCATTCTAAGTTTCGAAACATGCAATNTATGGGTTGCATGTGTTCTAGACATATACACTCTTTAGTTTCTAGATAAATTTCAACTCTGAAAACTTTTCTGATCACAATTCGGTGATCCATAGGTTTGGGGAAAAGTTCTGTGGGCGTAAGACATTTAGAGCAAAAANGTGGTACNAGGCTGTGAAAAGCTTTCAGGTAAGGGAAGCTGGAATTGTTTGTTTAGTATTGTAGAATTACTGTAATTGTATTATGAAGAGTGATTTTGATTTGAATGCATGTATGAAAANCGTGTATGTTGTTGTGTGATTGTTGCATGAAGCCGAAAATACTTAAGCTTAATGTGTGTTTATATTCTGTGAACCAAGTGATCTGAAGAATTATTAGTGNTGAAGGTTTGTGAATGTATACATGTTGCGAATTCAATTGCTTAAGAGTAGTAATTCAGTTTTTGTAGATTGTGGGAAAGTGACTAAGTAAATTGCATTGTTTAAGTCAAATTATGGAACTTAAGTAGTGAGTTTTTGAGTTAGTGGTCTAGACTTAATTTGAACCTTTAAGGTAGCTCAAATAGGTTAGTTAAAACTTGTAGGCAGCACCAAAAGAGCTTAAGACAGATTGNTGGACAAACATATTAGACTATTTTAGAATTTAGACCAAATTGATGGAACTTGGGTAGTGAAATTGAGAACTACATATTAGACACTGGTTTAGGATATAGGAAACACTTATATAGGTCAATTATGACTTATAAGAGGCATCAAAACAGTCTGAAATGGTTTCTAAACAGTATGATCCAATTTGAGTCCCTAAGTGAATCTATATGGAGTTTTTGATCTTAAATCCTTGCATATTTATTAGAGTTTAGTGTTAAAATCATGTGTGAGACTTCAAACAAGTTAGATTCAACTTGTATTTCGAGTTAGGAGTGTCCAAAGTTCACCAAATGGCCTAAAACAGATTTGGAGGGTGTGAGTTCTNCAAAATCTGCATAAAATCTGCAGAATTCACGCTCGGGCGCCCCTCACGGGCGCTCGGGCGCCATTTTCTGTTGTCATGTCTGTTTTTGATAGTTTGTGGGGTTCCGGACGTCCGTTTTGGACGTTCTCTAGGTCGTTCTGGGGGTTTTTGACCCTTCCGGAGCCAATGGTGTGGGTTTCCAAGCTATTTGAATTACCTAAGTATTGGTAATTTAAGATTACAAAGATATTTGTATTAATAAGTGATGTTTTTCTGAAAATATGTAATTCTTGTCTC
>NW_014544176.1:269406-286810 GCF_000741045.1 Vigna radiata var. radiata | reverse complement strand
ATTTGCAGGTTCATCTCTTGTGGTATCAAGAGAGGTGGTTTCTAAACTCTTACAAATTGTTTCTTTGTGATTGTAATTTGTAATTGTTTTGTGCTTAGTGAACTGTTTATCTTGGTTTGAGATAAGCGACTAGACGTAGGATTGGTAAGATCCGAACCAGTATAAAATTATCTGTGCAAATTTCTCTCAACCTTACTCTTNTATTTATATTTTTTATTTGCGTAGTAAGTTAAATTGAGTAGAAATTAAAAGACACGCGTTTGTTTTAAAAACCCTCTTGATTTGTTATTCCACGCTAATAATTCCGCTGCAGTCGATTCTAACACAATTATATATAAAGTATATGTTTGGATGAAAATTTTGGATAAACTTTTTAACAAAACAAAAAAGAAAGTTCTTACCTCCTCAGCAATTTCACCAGCTCGCACATATGCTTTTCGAACTTTTCCGATAAGGCCAATGGTGACGTAAGCATAAAGGCCACCAGCAATAGCAATTAATGGCACAATGGCAAGTGTCACTAAACTTATTTGCCACACTCTAACAAAACCAATAGTAAAGCCTGCGATAAAACGGCTTATGTAGTGCATGAAGTTCCCAACCTGTAAGTACACCAATTATAACTTTGCCATATATCTTTAATGATCACTAAACATTAACGGCACCCTACTTTTACACAAACATTTGAAAATGTAAACTAAAGTAAAAACATATTTTTAATTATTTGTGAAAAAAAAAAAACTAAACTAAAAACTCAAATATAAATAATAAAATGAAATTGTATAGTAACCATAACTTATCATATTACTTAGATATGTAAAAGAACACAACTAATAAAATTGTGTATGTTTTTTTATTATTTCATCTAACCAACTATCAAACCATCATTCTAAAATGCGACGGATTGTAATTTAGTAAAGGTGTTTCTTTATAAAAAGGAAGAGTTCAAAAATTTATTTTAGGTTGAAATAATTAAAATGTTAACTATATTTGTTTTTAAAATTTGATCATCTCTAGGTTTTTGTTTTCATTATTTTTTGTACTTTTCTTTTAGATTTTGGAGCTGAAAATTTTATCTTACATTAACTGATTGGAAATTTTGGTATGAAGTTATATTTTGGATTGAAAGTTAAAGCTTAAATATGATTATTGTGATTGAAGGAAGTTGAGTAGATCCTGAAGTTATTTATAATCCTGATTACGGGGATGTATGTAAGAAATGGTTCAAATGTAAGTTTTGGTTGGTTAAAAATCAAAAAACTTATAATTTTTTTGTTGTTCGCTATAAACGTTATTGTTAATAATAGAAATGAGTTTATATATAATTGGATTACTTTGAATTATGATGATGTATATTGCTTTTGAGTTTCAAGTGATTTCAGAGTAAATTAGTGATATGAGTTTTTAATTGTTTTTGCCGCGTTAAAGGATATTTTAAACTTCTAAGAGTTTTTGAATTATTAAAATTAGTTTTGGCTTGATTTTGAAATGTTTTCACCTCAATTACCATACTTTTTCGCATCATATCCTGTGAGTTAATAATCATTTATAACAAAATGAAGTAAAATAACATTAAGGGTCTTTTTACTTTAAAAATCTTTGAAATTCTTTTTTTCTAATATTCCATATCACTATTGATTTGATTAGAAAATATGATTTTTATTAGTGTATAAGAATAAGTCAAGATTGTCATTGAAATTGTCTTAATTGTACATCAGTTTATAAATACCTTACATCTATATTAGTGTTTGGCTAATCTAAAATACAAAACATACACAAAACATTCAGTTTTAAGCATTTTTCTTTCTCTCTATTTTCATTGTCCTGTTTTCTCTCTGCTACTCCACGTTCCATTAAATTGGTATATAGAGCCAGGTTGAGTGAGGACCTGAGGAGCTTCAGAATCACGATACAGTGTGGTTGGTCAGAGTGGTTGAGGCAAAGAAGGAAAAAGGATGTCAAGATTTTGGTTCTTGATCAAAGAAGAGCAGTTGAAGCATGGCGGGATTGGATATGCCAACAACGAATCTTCCTATACTTACAAAGAAGAATTGGAGCAAGTGGAGCACGTGGAGCACATAGATGAAAGTTTTATTTAGATTTCACGATGTTAGTGATGATGTGGAAGAAACCAGACTTGAGCCTTATCTTAGTGCTTCAGGAGATCATAACCTTGCATTCAGAAGGAAAGACAACAAAGCTTTGTTCATCATTCATCAGTGTGTGGACGATACACATTTTGAGAAAATCTAAAATGCAGTGACAATAAGGGAGGCCTAGGACATTCTATTGCGGTGTCATGTAGGAGGAGAGAAGATAAAGAAGGTGAAGCTCTAAACCTTAAGGAGACCGTACGAGCTCTTACAAATGGAGGATTGTGACAGTGTGGGTGAGTACTTCAACAAGATTCTGGCCATTACAAACCAGATGAAAGAGTGCACAGAGAAAATCAGTAATCTTATGATTGTTGAGAAGATCATGAGATCTTTGCCACAAA
Source organism: Vigna radiata var. radiata (assembly GCF_000741045.1). Classification (NCBI taxonomy): domain Eukaryota; kingdom Viridiplantae; phylum Streptophyta; class Magnoliopsida; order Fabales; family Fabaceae; genus Vigna; species Vigna radiata. The sequence continues at coordinate 284,313 of NW_014544176.1, read as the reverse complement.
AATTTGACTACATTAATTGTGGTGGGCATTGCTGAAAACTCACATTCTCAAGATAAAATGTGGTATTTGGATTCAGGATGTTCGAGTTATATGACTTGCCAAAGCCAATGGTTGGTGAATCTTGATGAAAGCAAGAGAGTAAGGTGAAGTTTGCTGATGATAGGACCTTAAAAGTAGAGGGAATATTATAGATGTTGTTATCAGAAGGAAGAATGGATCGCGTGCCATTATAACTAATGTGTTGTTTGTGCCTACAATGAAATGCAACCTTTTGAGTATTGGCCAGCTGATTCAAAAGGGTTTTACAATAGTGGGAGGCTTCAATAAGGTTGAACTGTTTGATGAGAATAGAAATCTGATCTTGAGAAGCAAAATCTCAAAGAATCAAACATTTCATATCAGTATGGAGGTAGTTGAGAATTGTCAGTGCATGTCTACTGTGAAAGACGAAAACTAACTGTGGCATTTGAGGTATGGCCATCTGAATTGGAGGAACTTGCAGCAACTGGAAATGAAACAGATTGTTATTGGATTGCCTAGTATCAGTGTGCCAGAAAAGGTTTGTGAGATGTATCTGGCAGGAAAGCAAACCAGAAAAACATTCAAGACAAATCTATACATGAGAGCAAAGGAATGCTTGGGAGTGGTTCACTTAGACACATGTGGATCGTTTGAAGTACCTTCAAAAATCAACTTTGTTTTTTCTTTTTTCAAATATTTTTATTCAAGTGAGATTTCTCTCATTCAAGCAAACAAACTTTTACTCAAGCAGAAACGAAGAAAAAACAACCTTTTTCTTTAATTTATTATCGCTAATGTAAGAATACACAACTCAAAAGTAATACTTTTTACTTGAATTTCCTTGTTTTACTTAATTGTTTAATGTGAATAAGTTACTGTGATTTACTTAAAATCGTAGAAAGTAAATTATGAAAATGTTAATGAATGTGTATGTATAAAATGTTCTCGTTAAAGTCACAAACATGGGATTTATATTTATATTTATATATATTGTGTATGTATATGTATGTATTAATGTAAATTTGGTTCTAGGAAAATAAATTAAGAAATTAAGCGTTAGAATAAAAGGTCAAATAAATTGATTTTTCTTAAAATTAAAATGAACTTATAGACAGTTTATTTTTTCTCTCTCTTTTTTAGAATATTCGAATAATTTAAAAGGAAACTAAGGTATGATTACTTTAAAAAAAATAGTTTTAAGTTAAAAATAAGAGGTAAAAAAAATTGTCTGCCAATTTTTATTGTTTTGGCTTAAGAAAACCTTCTGAAACAAAAATTGAGTTGCATTATTTTTTTTAAGAACTTTAATATTGTTTAAAATTATATCTTGTCTACTAAAGTGGTATATTTATGAAGAAAAATATTAGTTGTTGATCATAAAGCTCCTCATATTTTTGTGGTTTTGATTATACAAGTATGTAGTCAAATGATTGTCATTCCTTCTATACTTAATTGTTAGTGATACATTTACTAAAGTAAACATGTAAACTAAATGAGCTTGATACGTTCACTTCCACAAACACTTAGAAAATATATTTCAGAAAGTAATCAACTAATTAATTAAGGAACAGTACAGTAAATTATCTTTAGATGTTTAAACTTAAAAAATCCATGAGTTCAAGATAATCAATTACTTAATTTCATAAGTAGATAATTAACTGTTGGAAGGTTTTTGAAATACCATCTACATAAATAATGGATTCATATATAAAGTAATTAATTATTTAAGAGATGTAACAATGTTTTTTTATTGGAAAAAATTAACAAATTTAAGAAGAGAATAATTAAATACAGAATTAGAATTTAATATATATATATATATATATATATATATATATGATTTTGAATAAAATTTAATTAGAATGAAAATTTATCAAAAAAATCTATATTGAGAAGTGTGTTTGGAAAAATTCTTTAAAACTCTAAGTATTTTAAGATATATAATAATAATATAATTTTATTTATTGGCATTTAATTTTATTTAAATTAAAACATTAATTTCACCTCTATAATTTAAAACATTAATTGATCTTTTTAAATAAATTTATTGAACTCATTTTCAAGAAGTCATCTAAATTAGTTTTATATAAGATAAAACATTTTATGTATAAGAGATTTTCTTCCTACCATCTCTCAAAACAAAACGATGGCAATTACAGGAAGGATGATGATATTGTAACATCCATAAAAAGAAAGTTATAAATATTCACTTTTATTATATCTGTTTTACCCTACCCGTTTTTCCTTTGCAGAAACTACAAGTGCAGCACGTACGGATTGAAGAAACGAAAGAAATTTGGCATTGTGAAGCAAAATGAAAATGCAAAGAAACATAATCTATTATAGGATGGGAATGAAGATACAGGAATACCTTCTCAGAAAGTGCATCTTGAACAACGATGATGTCAGTGGTAATAGAAGAAATAACCTCTCCAGTTGAAGCCTCAGTATCAAAAAGACTTATATCTTGATTCAACATTGACCTTAAGTATGCCATCCTTATCTTTGCAGCTTGACGTTCCCCAGTATGCATCCAACATGCCACCTCTATGGAATCAATCAACATTACCAATGTAAGACAAAAAAAAATATATATTTATATAAGATAAAATAGATAAAAATCTAAGTTTTTAATAGTATCACGAAGGTATGTTACAATCGCACACACTTAACATTCATAACACTTTTTTTTTTTACTACAATGTAATGACTAACTCATACCTGTCCAAGATGAAAACAGTATTACTATGCTTAGATACACAAAATCCAACGCATACTGCAAAATCGTAAAGAAGCAGCATTAAAATTTGATTTATTTAAAATACAAAAATAAATTTGATTTATTTACTTAGAAACTTGTATATGTTAGGGCAAGTTATTTGATTTTTCAAATAATTATATATATTATGATGAGATGATGGAAGTTTAGCCTTGTTGGATAAGGGCAGCGAGATGATTTTGGAGGAAGAAGATGAAACGGTACACGATTATGCATGGGAAGTGGACAATACATGAAACTCATATTATGATAAAACAAAGACAGGCAAACCTTGGCAACTTCGTGGGAAGCTTCTTTGGGAAAAAGGTAAGCCAAACCTATTACGTTGATAATCTTTCCGAAGAAGACAAAGAAAATAGGCACAGAGGCACCATGAATACACGCCCCAACAGATCCGACACCCATCAAAACGCAGTCGTACAAGTCAGCGAAGGAGAAGAGCTTCAGAAGAGGAACCTTTCGTTCCTGCTGTGTCCCCTTTTCTTTCTTCTCTCCATCTGACATGTTGATATTGCCCTCAATCACAACGAAAGGAATTAATCACCACTAAAATATATATGCTATGATGATGATGATGGTGAGTTGTGGCAGAGTTATTTGAAAGAAGGAATGTGTTCAAAACTTGAAGATGAAGAATAGGTTTGGTGGTGGATGAGCCATAAATTTATTATATAAGGTGAAAATGACAACACATTTATTATATTTTAATGATTGTTATCACGATTTCTTATTTATTATCCTATACATCAGATACATAATAATCATAGACTTCGTATATACAATACTTTTATCGTGAAATGCTGTCAAAATACATTGGCCACACTAATTATTTCAATAAAGAAACTTTTTTTTAATGTTTAACCATTATTGACTCTTTACTAAAAAAAAATTAAATTTGGATTATTAAATCAAATAATTCATAAGTATTTTTTCTAAATCTTTTACTTATTAACATAAAATGTGCTTTTCCTTATTAAATGTATTTATACTAAAATTAATTCAATAGAATGGACAGAATTCAGTCGGTCCTAATTTAGAAATAAAAGCAAAATCGTATTAAGTTAAAAAAAATTTATCAAGGAATGAATAATTTACTCAGTCATTCCATTTTCTTAAGGCTTTCAAGAGGCCATAAATACAAGCTGAAAAATCTAGTGTGAGTTAATTAGTAGTTAGGAACGGTAATACTATTTCGCAGTAATTTAAATTATCTAATCTATTAAGTATTATTGAAATAAGAGTGATAGGGTGATATCCGGATAAAGTTAATAGGAGGGTTGAAGGGTATGTGAATTTCATATTTTTCTATTTATATTTTGAGAATTATAAGATTGATTTGAAAGGTTTAAAAGAAAGATAAAAAAAAGGTTGTGAGTTCAATTCTTTCTATTAATAAAATATTAATAATTAATTATTATTGTTAATAAACAATATTATTGATATAATTTATCTATAATCAAAATTAATTAGTTTTAGGTTTAAAGCATTTAGTTGTCCCTATTTTCGGGAGGTTTTCCCATTTTGATCTCCGTTTTATTCGAATCCCCAATTGATTCCCTATAAGTGTTAATTTCAATCAATTAAGCCCCTGCCGTTAACAGAAATTAACAGGTCATCCTTCCAGCTCTGCAAAAAAGTTAACCCCGTTAACTAAATTTAACGGCAGGGACTTAATTGATTAAAATTAGCACTTATAGAGACTCAATTGGGGATTCTAATAACACGGGATCAAAATGCGAAAATCTCCCAAAAATAAGGACAACTAAATGGTTTAAACCTTAATTTTATTAAAAAATAGACTTTAAATGAAAGTTCGCACCCGTTTATATATTTTAAAATCACAAATAACATATAAAAGTTATAAGAAATTGAAACATAAAATATTTATACAACAAAACTTCGTAATAGCATAAGTTTTGCGATGTCTGTAAGCTAATATGAAAGAAATATTAAAAAGAAGACATTTTTAAGAGTGAACAATATATCAACATTTCTTTAGATTTCTCAATACTCCAAACTTTTTTAAAATTCCATATAATTTTATTTATTTTAAAAACATTATATTTTATCTACTCGTTTACCTTACATACATATGTTAAGTTTTAAAGACATTAAAAGTCAAATTCCTTAAATTTAAAAACGTTATACATTTTTTATTGCATTATACGTATGCACCTTTTGAAGGGGATTATAATAAAAAAGTTAGTGTAATATTAAAAAAGACTCCAAAAATTAATGATTAGGTTATCGATCGTAGTAACTTAAGGAGAAAGAAAAGAAAAACTCTATTGTTTTAATTTAGAACGACAAGTGATGGTATAACCTACACAATTGGAGACGAAAAAATATGTTTTATTGGATTTAATTCCTATTTTTTATACATTCTTTTTTCACTCTCAATAGAAATAACCTGGTTTTGGAATGTTCGAAAAAGTATTTTTTATTATAGTTTGTGTTTTTAAGGATCACAGAAGAAATTTCATAAGTAGAAAAATATTTGTGTTGGTATAGATAGCGACATGAGAATACAAAATAACAATAAAATGAAGATATTTGGGGTTTGGATAGGTCGGGATAGAGGAAAAAATTTTGGTCGTGACAAGTAAAGATAATAAATTGTCGTTGATACGATCAAATTAATATTATTAAATTTTAGTAACTATTTAGATAATAGCCAATAAAAGAGAAAGGTTAAATTCAATTTTCTAAGTTCTCTTCCAACAAACACGAAATTGATTCTTAACAAATTAGTTCTTATAAAAACTATACAAAATGGTTAATAAAATAATAAAGATAAAGGAAATATTAAAGAATGAAGTAACAAAAGATAGAAAGAAAGAAATATATAAAGAGATGTAAAAAGATAAAAAAAAACAATGATACAAAAAATAGATTGATTTCACTTTTTTTTTTTCAAAATAGGATTCATGATTGATTATCTAAAAATTATTGTTCGATCAATTATTATTTCAGATTTTCAAATTAATCAAAGTAAATTCTCAATTAATTTGTTGGCGTTCTCACTCTTAACCAAAGTAAATTCATAATTAAAAGTAAGAATTTTGTAGATTAGTCATAGTAAATTTAACCAAAGTACATTTTTAATTGAATATTACTATGCCTAATCATGTCTATTCTTTGACCTCCTATATAAAGTAAAAAACTAATTTACCAAAGTACATTCTTCATTAATTCTTGTTGAAGTTTTTACCACTAATCAAAGTACATTATCTATTATTGGCAAAAACTCATTCAATCATATGAAAGTTTCTAACTTTAATCAAAGTAAATTCTCAATTAAAATTAAAAACCCTTAGACTCATATGATTGATATGTTATGTAGATTTTACACCATGCTAAATTGCTATAATGTAAAAATAATTACTTTTACTTGATTAAAGAGAATAAGACATAGATAAAAATAAATTACAACAAGAATCAAAAGAACAAACGAATTTATTCATCTAACCTCAGAATCCAATTAAGAAATTACAGTAGAATCAACCCTAGAGGATTAATACTCCATGAAATGTTAAAATAACATGAAAATATAAGAAGAGAAGGTGGAGAACATGAGAGAAGAGAGGGTGGAAGAAATTTGAATCCCCCAAAGGGTTCCTCCACTCCCCTAATGTGTTTCCCTAAGTCTCTTTATATAGAAATTGGATTGGGCTTTGTTTCAGGCTTTTTTGTTGTTGTAATCTTCTTTATGATAATGTAATCTCCTCCAATTATTTTCTAAATAATTCAATATTGTTGATAGGGGAGCAAATGTGATAGTAACTGTCTTCTATCGGTTCATTATCGAAACTGTATCCATTGCCTTATGAATTTACCGAGCCAACCATAAGACACAAATTTGTCTATTCTTCTAGACTTTGATCATCCTCATCATCACTTGATGAACAACCAGAATCACAATCTTCCTAAGCAACATAGACCTTTTTTACTTGTTCCCCCTTCTATCTTGATTTGATTTTTTATCAATCTTTTGCTTATTCTTCAAGGCAAGACACTCAGGCTTGATATAGCCTTCTTTGTCGCATGCAAAGCATGTAGGAGTTGTAGCCTTGCTTCTCCTTTTTTTTGCCTCTAGCATTTCCTGCAAAATTAGATACAACATTTCTATATTTCATAAATCTTGAAAATTTCTTTACCATCATATTTAAAACTTCCTTTCTGGCAGTATCGAATCTAAGTCTGCATCACAGTTATGCTTTCTTGAACTGTTCTTGATTGTTGTCTTGAGGGAAACAAAGTGCTTATTGTTTACACCCTGGAAAGTGTACCAGATCGTATTAAGTAATAAATAGACGGTAAGTCCAAATATCGTTTCCCAAGGGACTCTTGGCCTAAACGTTCATGTGAATTAATCGCATATGACTTGAAAGAATAATAATTTGAGATTGTAATGCAAAGACGAAATTAAATATGCAAATGCAAAAGTTGAATCAATTGACATATAAGAATATGAATGAATGAAATTGTTGGGGTTTACGGTTTCATCTTGATCCACCCTCCTATATCTACTTTTCCTATTATATTCCACTTTATTATCAATGTTCATGCAACTTTCTAATTTACTCTAAACCCAATTCCTCAACGAAAAGAGCCTATTACTATAATTACTAGTTTATTATCCTTAGTCTCCCTGGCAATTACTAATGCATTAATCACAAAAGCTTAAAGTAATTGACCCTCCCACTCCTATCTCTAGGCAGTATTTCATAATCAAGAGAATTCTTGTCATTTCTAGATTTTCCCGTACGTTCCCATATCGACAAAATCAAAGATCATGACACTGAATGCGTTTAACAATGCAAGTTTAAAGTACAGAGAAGAAAACCCAAACTATTGATAATACAAGTATATGAATAAAATAGGAATGTTGATATAAGAGAGTTTCACAAAGATTACATCGTTCTCCAACAACAAAGGGTTTAGTTCACTATTGACATGGTGAAACTATATGGATTTAATGGAAAGAATGAAAGAATAAACTCTAGAATTGGTGAATTGGAGCCTTAGCATCCAAAATCCGCCTCCAAGGAGTGTATAAGGTATTCTGTCGTCTTTCTCTGTCAAAAGATTACCCTAGAATAGTTCTGAGGGTCTATTTATAAGCTATGAAAAATTACAGAATTTTGGCCCAAGCCTAACTGTTGAGATTGTTGACAACACAAACTCTATATCAAACTGGTTTTTGATGATGACAACTCAATGCTTAATAACAGTGCATATGTTCCAGTATTACATGTTCTTATTCTGTAANGTTTGTCATATCTGTTGAACATGNTTTGATTGAATTACATTGTATGTTCCTATGCTTGATTGAGTGTTATATTTGTGGAACATGCTTGTATTAAAATGTTAGATACATTGTTTTTAATCATTACACATTTCTGAAAGAAAAGATCACAGACACCTTTTGAACTTATATGTGTTGTGACAAAGTTCTAGTCCAGTCGAATACAGTGTTAATGGATTCGCTATGCTAAAATCTTTGTACAGATTTTATGAACATGTGCTGAAAAGAATTTCAAAGTGATTTTTCATGTGTCAGTCGATTGATTACTTGACTAGCAAGCTAGCTAAGTTTGCTCAAGCTAGTAACAATTTAAATGTTGTACTGAATTCATCTAGTAGAAGTAAAAATAGGCAAGGAATTGGTTTTAAAGGTTACTCTAACAGAACCAATGCTAGGAAGCTTAATGAATTAAGAAAACCTGCCAGAAATGCATGTTTTTATTGTAACTGTGTTGGTCATACTGTTAGAAATTGCTACTACAGAAATGTTGCTGTTCCTCAAGGATTATACGTATGAATACCAAAGGAACATGTGACAAGAACTAACAATCAAGGACCCAAAATTTTATGGGTACCAACAACCAAAACTTAAGTGTTTTGCAGGTTATGCAGCTGATATAGAACTGTTCTCAAGGATGAATTAACCGTGGATTATATCAAACACCTTGAATGTTTACAACTGGTAATTCTGTATCTATCTGCTGAATCATGCATACATTGATTGATTGTTGCTGAGTGATTGTTTGTATTGCGTGCTGAACTGTTTGGATGATTGAATTTGCTTGAAAATGATTTTTAATTGTCCTAGTGATGAGTCGATATTTTATTGATTTCACTTAGTTTATTGTGCTAGAATTAATCAGGGAATTGTGCTTAATTGTCCGGTATTTTCCCGTTTCTGTTAATTGTGCTTGATTTGATCGGAAATTCTAATTTTAATTAATTTTAATATTCTGAGCTAATTAATTGCATTTTTAATTGCAAGGAAAATTTTGGAGATACAATTTGGAGCATTGGGAAGGAGACAAAATAATTCAAGACTCTCCAATTAGACATTTTAAATTTAGTTGTATTCTAATTTATTTGTTTAAACTTTTTGGACAAACTTTTGCACATTGGGCCATTGTTGGCAAAAATATGAGGGCCCAAAATTGTAGGACACTTGGCAACCTAGGGTTTATTTTTTTTTAGGGTGGACCCCACCCTTTGAGAGAGTCACGGCCTTAGCTAAAATTGTTGCAGCCGTCACACACTCCAATTAATCTCTCTCGGCAATTGTAAGCTGCAGGCTGCCACAAACCTTTTATTAGGACTTGGCTGCAACGTTTTTTATATATATAGGGAGGAGAGGTTGGGTGGAACGTTTCTGATTTTTGGAGGAAAAACCATGTTTTTGTTTTTTGACTTTGGATGAATAGAATGAAGAAGCACACTCTTTCTTTCATTTGGGTTCTTGAGCACTTTTTATTGAATCATTTTCTTGTTTCCAAGCTTGAACGTCCACGCTGGTTTCTTGGATGAATGAAGTAGAGACTTTTTCCATTTTCATTTGATGCAAAGGGCTGGAACCGAGAAGCACTTGAACGGTGCCTTGTATTTATTTTTTTTTTCTTTCAGTCGACACACTCTCCATTTATTATTCAGCTGTCCTTGAAGTTGCAGGCACTAGCACACGTTCACTAGGTTGGATATTTCAATTTGGATTGCTGGAACGGTGCAAGGAGTGATGCTTCCAGCTTGTGCCCTTTCATTTCTTTTCTTTGCTTTGATGGAGCTGCCACGGTCTTGGAGTCTTGAGGAGGTGCAGCGGTTTTTTTTTTAAAATGAAATGGTATCTCGGTTTGAATGTTGCAGTCACGTCCCACTTAGGATAGAAAGCAAATACTTTTATTTGTTTTTGGAGAAGCGGTGCATTCATTTTTTTTTTATTTATTAGAAGAAGAAGGGTGCGGTGATGGTTCTGGAGAAATGGGCAGCTGCCACCCAAATGTCTTTGAACACTTTTCTTTTATATAAGAATGATTGCTTTACTTTTAGGATGCATTTTAGTTATGAAAAAAAATAGTTGCTTTAATTTTAGAATGCCACAGTTTGATATTTTAAGTTGGAGGTGTGCACACAGTGAAGGAAGCAATTTGGTATTTTATACATCTTGTTTTAGGACCGTTTAGTTTAATATTTTTCGTTTACTTTAATGTTGCCTATTCTGTTCGGTTTAATGTTTCCGTTTACTATGTTGTTTGTTCAGTTTGATTGTGTTAATTTAATTGTGATATTAGTTTAGGTTAGGCAGGTTGGTTATTAGCAATATTGAATTGCTTCTTTGAGATTTCTGGACTGTATGTGTGATTGCCACTCTGACTTGGTTAATATCAAATCTATATGTGCACTTGCAATTGGGTATACACTTAGTTGCCCAGTTGGTGTTGAGTCGTCTCTTAGTTGATGAAACTGCATGATGTAAATTAGATTTGAAGTTAACATTGCGTTCTCTTAGTTCGGTTTTATGAAAACATAATTAGGTTGCGCTTTGTTGATTAATTGTGTTGGATTAGAGGTTTGAGTCAACTTTATTTTGTTGATCTGTGATAGGAAGCATTGTAATTAAGTTAATGACCAACCGTTTTTAGTCTATCTTGGAAACCGTTTTTATATCTGTGTCTGCATTTTTGTTTGCATCCGTCTTTTAATTTAATTCATCTGTATTCACAAAACCTTTCACAAACCCCCCCACTTCGTGTTTGACCTGATTCTTGAACCACATTTAGTCCTTGAGAGACGACCTATGAGTCACTTCCTAGTCTATACTGCATTCTTTTATGCTCATTAAATTTTGCATGGGGTGCGATACCCATCACCTAGTCGACTCTCAACTTAATACATTCGATTATGATCTCTGTTCCTTCTGAAAATTTTAAATATTCCGTCTATACATACTATTTGGCGCGCAATGTTTCCCTCCTTGTAAAAGTCTCACTATTATTCTGAACCATTCTGTCTTTTCATCTTTCTACTTCTCTCAAAATCCTTCAAGAAAGTTTCAAAGAATCATCTTGTCATGGGTTCTTCAAGCAAGTCAGTGAATGAGGACTGCAGGTCAACAATCAATATGGGTGAATCCTGTACGTTAAACTGGTTCAGAAATGAAGAAGAAAGACTAAGGTTCAATAATGGGTCTGTAAAGGCGGTAGTTTCTCCTATGAACATGAACTTGGAAATGTTCAAAGGCGAAGAATTTATGTTTCCTTTTTGGCTTGAATCACAAGGGTTATCTGATTTCTTACAGTTGAGAGGGACATGGTATCCCGATCTGGTTAAGGTGTTCTATCACAATTTATGGGTACAAAATGGAGACATTTTTTCTAGGGTAAAGGGAGTGGACATTCACATTGATGATACCCTATGGAAAATTGTAACAAATCTACCATCTGAGGGCATATTCTCACATTTACCCATTTCAGAAGTAAATGCCTTGTTGGACAAGTAACAAACATATCAAGAATGACTACGTTTTCCAGGCGTATACACCATTGAAAAAGTTTTTACACAAGAAGGATTACAAAAAGAGGAGAAGATTCTTGCTCAAATTCTAGCAAAAATATGTTACCCGGAAGGATAAAAAAGGACAGAATGACCACAAAAGACATTTTCCTACTCCATGCTATCAAGAACAGTATCTCTACAAATTGGTTACATGTGATTAAAGATCACATGGAGTACTGTGCACTGAAAAGATCACTATATCTGCCTTATGCAAGCCTGATAAGCAAAATACTTGTACTTCTTGGGGTTGATATTGGTAATGAGCGCAAATGCATATGGGGCTCTTCAAATTCGTTTGACAGAGATTCACTTATATCCCTTGGACTAGTAAAAACAATAAAAGGTTGGAAATTTATGGGTGAACATCTGTTGGAAGATCTTACTGTGAAGGAAGAATGTGTGATAGCAGATGAAACAAAGTTCTTTCCAGAAACAAACTTTGACAAATATGTGGTCAATTAAATAAGGATCCTTCACGACAAGTATGATAAGCTGAAAAGTGTTCTTGGTACAAATCTACAACTGATAGCTGAAAACTCTGATAAAGACGATTCTTCTGAAGCTTTTTGATTTCTTATTGTACCCCTGTTTTCTCTCCTTTGTCGTGACTATGGTTCCTTGTGTATCATAGCTATTAGGAGTCTCTATTCTTTAATTTTGGAAAATTGCATATAAGGCCATCTTTTGTGTGTTTTCTTGTTTTGTTTGTATTTCCTTGTTCTTGCACTACCAATGTAATATCTTTTCTACCAAGGAAATGAAAATCAGTTGTTTGAATCAATCAATTTACTTAATCTATTTGAATGAATTCTGATAATCTGCCTTATTGATTTGACTTTGTTCTGATTGAAGTCAATTGTGCTTGAACTATCATGCATCTACATACATTGACTTCTGTTTTGTTATTATTTAATTCTTGCTTAACCATTATGCTTGATCTGGAAAAGGCTTTTGAAAGGTTTTGCAGGAAGGACATTGCTTTGAAGATTTACATTTGGAATTCAACAACTACAAAGCAATGTATTCGACTGATGATTTAAAGCATTCGACTGCGTCTATGTGGGTTAACAATTCCAGTTTTGGAATTTGATTCTATCTTTACTGTTTGCCTAAATCATCTTTATTTTTTTATTATCTCTGATCTTTTCATGTTTAAAATTCAAATTGAGATGATATTATGAGATTGTTGATATTTGTATCATTGCATATATACATGTGGATTGATAGTTTGACTATGATACAAATCTGTGCTTAATCTTTTGCTTACACTGTGATATTCTGCATTGTGCAATCAAACTGTTTTTGAAAATCACGCATAATGACAGGGGGAGTATCACTGCATTACACATTGTTTAATCACACATCTATATTCCAGGGGGAGTTTACATTGTTTTGTGATGAACTTGAGATTTTGAGACCATCATTGTACTTCATACATTGCATATCTTTTTGATGCATCTCTGTTGTTTTTTAAAACTGCATAAATATCTGAGCATTCCTTTTTTGTTAATGCACAAAGGGGGAGAGTATTACATGAGTGTATGAGAGCAAGTCTATATGGGGAGAGTTGCTGCATCATACTTTATCTGCTTGATATTTTTCCTGAATATGCAGAGTAACTCTGTAATTGTTTATGATATATATGTTTTACTCTGTCTGCTGTGGAACTGTACAAACATGGTTGAGTTATTAATCATGGTTGTGCATCAAAAAAGGGGGAGATTGTTGAGATTGTTGATAACACAAACTCTATATCAAACTGGTTTTTGATGATGACAACTCAGTGCTTAAGAACAATGCATATGTTCCAGTGTTACATGTTCTTATTCTGTAAAGTTTGTCATATCTGTTGAACATGTTTTGATTGAATTACATTGTATGTTCCTATGCTTGATTGAGTGTTATATTNTTACATGTTCTTATTCTGTAAAGTTTGTCATATCTGTTGAACATGTTTTGATTGAATTACATTGTATGTTCCTATGCTTGATTGAGTGTTATATTTGTGGAACATGCTTNTATTGAAATGTGAGATAAAATGTTTTTAATCATTATACATTTCTGAAAGAAAAGATCACAGGCACCTTTTGAACGTATATGTGTTGTGACAAAGTTCTAGTCTAGCCGAATACAGTGTTAATGGATTCGACTATGCTAAAATACTTGTACAGATTTTGTGAACATGTGCTGTGTGAGATTTTGAGTTGAAAAGAATTTCAAAGTGATTTTTATGTGTCAGTCGACATTGTGATATGCATATTCGACTGTGTTACTGTTCTGTTTGAAATTCTGTTAAGCCTACAAGCTCCACCGGCTATATTTTCAAAAGTTAGTTAAAACTGTATGACTTGGTCAACTGTAATAAACGAGTCTTAATTTTTTTGACTGAGGAGCCTTTATGTTGACTGTCTGTTATAACTGTTTTAATACAGTTGACTCTATTAGTAGGCTATTCGACTATGAATCAATCTGATGAAATAGAAAACTATAAATAGACAGAACACGAATTGTTCTGTGACTTTTGTGATCTGACATTTTCACTTTCCTATTTCCGATTGAATTCGTTAGAAGCTCCAAGAATTCTCCAAGAAGACGGTGGTGATCTTGATTGAGAGGAATTCAGAAGGAGAAGTCATCGTTCTCACTGTTTGATCAATATCTGGACAAAGAGGTGCTTATGGGTTGATCTTAATAGGCTTGGCATCCTGCGAATGACTGCTGGTTTTTGATTAAAGGCTTGGCAACCTGTGAAGTCTGTTGTGATAGGCTTTACATTCTGTGAAGAGTGTTGGTGACACATTGAGGATTGTTCTACGTGGGTGCAGATTGTAGGAGAGGGGATTCTTGCTATAATTCTGGTTTTGTGTGTGCAGTGTTAACGGATTGGCAAGCGTACCAAATCATATCAAGTAATAATAAATGGTAAGTCCAAGTATCGTTTTCCCAAGAGACTCAAAAGGCCTTATCGTTTGTGTGAATTAAGATCATAAGACTTGAAAATAGAAATTAATTAATTGAGTATGAGAATAAAATATGAACATGCGAAAGAGATTGATTCAATTAACGAGAAGAAAACAATGGATGAATGGAGTTGTTGGGGGTTTACAATTTAATCTTATCCGCTCTCTCTTATTTACTCCTCTTGATTTATTAGCTTGATTAACTAATTGTCATACAACTTTCTTAGCCTACCCTTAACCCGATCCCTCGGCGAAAAGAGCCTATTACTAATTACTGGCTTGCTATCCCTAGCCTCC
>NW_014544176.1:264646-269056 GCF_000741045.1 Vigna radiata var. radiata | reverse complement strand
AGATGAGAACCCAACAATTAACAATCAAAGCATATGGAAACCATATAAATAAACAAGAGTTTCAATAAAAGAGAGTATCAAAAGATTACATTGTTTCTTCCAACAACAATAGGGTTTAGTTCACCATTGTCATGGTGAAACTAGATGAAAAATGGACGAAGAATGGAAAAGCAAACCCTAGAAAAGATGAAAAGGAGCCTAAGCATCAAAGAGATCCTCTCCAGAGGGTGAAATTAGGTCTGACCGCCCCCTTCTATCAAAAAAAGAATGCATCTAAACTCGTAATAGGGCTATTTAGAGGTGAGGAGCGCAACAGAAAACAGGCCCAAGCCCAGCAGACAACCGCCCGACGGAACAAGTGTGGCGCCCGACGGTTTCCCTCAAATCGCACTACCGCCCGGCGGTAGGGGTCTACCGCCCGGCGGTTTCCCTCAAATCGCAAATCCGCTCAGCGCCAACGCCAGTTGCCTACTCTTCGCCCTGGATCGCCCGACGGTGGAATTTGCCGCCCGGCGGTGCGTCGACTGTTCAATTCTTCAATTTTCTTCTCTTTTCTTGAGTCTACGACCTTTATCTTCAACTCTATTCTTCACTTTCCCAAAAATGCTACAAAACAATGCAAAACAAGCATAATATCGCTAAAAATAGCTTTTGACTCTCTACAGACTCATTTATTTAGTTTTGCTTGATTCTAAGCTCATTCTAAGTAGTAAAGGGCGTAATTTGGTCTAAAATGACATATGAAAATGACTGTTTTTCAACCTTCATCATGCAGTTATATTTTGTTTTGGGTTAGAGAGGAGATTTATATTTTTGCATGGTGCTTCTATAAATTCCTTGTTGTAAAATCTTCAACCATTATAGTGCATTTGCTTCCTGGGTTGGAAGGACACTGGATGTAGGCATTGTTGGCCGAACCAGTATAAACACAGTGTTTGAATTTTCTGATCCCTACACTCTTTATTTTCCAGTCGACTACATCTGCTAGGCAGTCAACTACGTTTTTCCGCTACATTACATTTTCAATAACTTGCATTTCAAGGAAAGATCAGAAACTTTGAATTTTTCATACCAAGATTGCGAAAAGATTTTAATTTTGAATTAACACCATTTCACCCCCCCTCTTGGTGTAAAAAGAAGCCTACCTGTTTCATAACACTAACTACAACGCTCAGTGTTGGATTTTACCGCTCAGCGGTAGGTGCGACACCCCACTGGATCGCTCAGCGTTGACGCCCAAGCCTCCTGCCGTATTGAATTAAAGTTCTCAGTGCTCAGTGTTTACACCCTGACAAGTGTACCAGATCGTATCAAGTAATAATAGAAAAGTAAGTCCATATATCGTTTCCCAAGGGACTCTATGGCCTAAACGTTCATGTGAATTGATTGCATATGACTTGAAAGAATAATAATTTGAGATTGTAATGTAAAGACAAAACTAACAGATAAGAATATGGATGAATGGAGTTGTTGAGGTTTACAATTTAATCTTGATCCACCCTTCTATATCTATTATTCCTATTATATTCAACTTAATTATCAATGTTCATGCAACTTTCTAATTTACTCTAAACCCGATTCCTCATCGAAAAGAGCCTATTACCATAATTACTAGTTTACCATCCCTAGTCTCCTTAGCAATTACTAATGCATTAATAACAAAAGTTTAAAGCAATTGACCGTCCTACTCCTATCTCTAGGTAGTATTTCATAATTAAGAGAATTCTTCTCAGTTCTACATTTCCTCGTACGTTCCCATATCGACAAAATCAAAGATCATGACACTGAATGAGTGAAACAATGCAAGCTTTAAAGTACAGAGAAGAAAACCCAAACTATTGATAATACAATATATAAATAAAATAGGAATTTCAATATAAGAGAGTTTCACAAAGGATTACATTGTTCCCCAATAACAAAGGGTTTAGTTCACCATTGACATGGTGAAACTATATGGATTGAATGAAAAGAATGGAAGAATAAACCCTAGAAATTGTTAATTGGAGCTTTCGCATCCAAAAGTTGCCTCCAAGGAGTGTAGAAGGTGTTATGTCATCTTTCTCTGTCAAAAGATTACCCTAGAGGAGTTCTGAGTGTCTATTTATAAGCTATGAAAAATTACAAAATTTTGGCCCAAGCCCAACTACAACGCTCAACGCTGGATTCACCGCTCAGCGGTAGTTGTGGCACTCTACTGCACCGCTCAGTGTTGTTGCCCAAGCCTCCTGACGTATTGTATTAAAGTTATCAGCGCTTAGCAGTGGATTCTGGCGCTCAGCGGTGGCAACGGTTCTTCATTCTCCCCTCAGCGTGGCACTTAAATGCTCTGTCGTATTGAATTCCACAATGCTGACACTCAACACTGAAATTGGCGCTGAGCGGTGGGAGTGATTCCTCTTTTGCACCTTTCTTCATCCCTTCTTGAGTCCAAATCCTTCCTACTTAACTTCCCATCCTTCAATTCTCATTAATTCATGTCAAAACAATGTAAAACCAAGCATAATATCTCTAAAACTACCTTTGACTCTCTTGTAACCTAACTTAAGTGTTTTGCATGATTTTAAGCTCATTCTAAGTCATAAAGGGTGCGTTTTGATATCAATTTCAAGTATAAAAAGAACGGTTTTTAGACTGTTATCAGCACCCAAACTTAGAACTTTGCTTGTCCTCAAGCAAACACAACAAAACTTAACTTTCCACCTATCATCAAAATGGTTCAACATATTTAAAACTTATTTTCTCACAACAAGTAATTACTCAATTCAGTTTTTCAATGGAATCTCATCAAGATGCACACATGCTTCATTTCATTCCAACTCACATAATGTTCACATAATCACATACTCTTCCTCAGTTGCTATCCTCATGAATGATCAGTCAACTAAGCACAGATGTAATCATGAATTTCAGAAATCCTTTCAAGGTAAAGTGTTTCACTCAATCACTCAAGTGTTTCAGGAGGTCACTCCTTCCCTCTATTATCCATATGTCACATAAAACAAAATTGCCTTTCATCTATTACAATCAACATTCTCACCCATACATGCCATCACAAGGACTTTTTAAGGCTTATAATGAGGGTAGGCTAACAAGAAAAATTGGTTTTTCTGGATCACAAAATCCTTGAGTTAAGAGAGTTATTCAACATCCATAATTCAAACACCAAATCTCTTTCAACCAATCTCACTTATTCCCAACTTTTCCCTTTTTCTTTTACTTTTGCATTGAGTTTATCTTTCATGCTTTTCTTTTCTTTTCTATCTTTTCTCATGCTTTTTCTTTCACCACATTAGCTCAATGCTTTTCTTTTGCCTTTCTATTCTCCCAACAACCCCAAACTTGAACCTTTATCAATACCATTCAATTATTCTCAACTCAACTCAAGGTAAAAAAATTTCTCAAAAAGGTTTTCAAAGTGTTTCAGGCTAAGGTTCAAAAAGGGTAGATCACATTGTTCTCTTTAATTTGGGCGAAATTTTGGCTAAGTAAGGGCTTCAAAAAATGGCCTTGATCATATGACATAAACAGTAATTCAATCAATCATAAAGACTCAGTCAAAATCATTCATGCTTTCAAATGAATAGCAAAAATATCAATCAAGAACTTTGGAGCTCAAGACCTCACATAACTATGCTCACTCAATAGCTCAAATACCAATCATACACCCTACTTAACAGAATTCAACCTATTCTAAAAGTTCAAATTACAAATGAAAAAGAAAAATAAAACCCTATTCCACTCCAACCGGCATCCATCAGTAGACGCCATATCAACCTATGCTATCATCATCTCAAGCCTCTGCATCCTAAAAGTCATCATCCTCCGCATCATCATCCATGGCTGGAGCTTCAGCTGCTCCAACTCCACTCCCCTGTGCCTGCTCTTGTGGCCACGCCAAAGCCTGTGTGCTGGTGGTGTATTGTATAGACCCACTATCATCTCAACGGTGGCCACCTGCCCTCTGTACAAAGACTCCAACCTAGCCTCCATCATAGACATATACATGTCTCTCATTTGGAAAGGCTCTGCATGTTGTGCTGGTTCCTCTTCTTGGGTTGCTCCTTGTTAACGGATTGGCAAGCGTACCAAATCGTTCAAGTAATAATAAAACGGTAAGTCCAAGTATCGTTTTCCCAAGAGACTCACGACACTAAACTGTTGTGCTTTTGCTTAACCAATCAAGACTATAAAAATAATATTTTGGGATTTTTATAAAGTGCAGAAAAATAAACATGAATGCAATTTGATCAATTGAGGTTAAACACAAAATTGGATGGATGGATGAAGNTNANAATANGAGATGAATATGTTATTGGGGTTAGATTTCACCTAATCACTCTCATGCATATAAGAATTTCTCTTCTTCATTAATGTTAATGCCACTCTCTAAAACACTTAATACCGCTGTCA
>NW_014544176.1:261306-262781 GCF_000741045.1 Vigna radiata var. radiata | reverse complement strand
ACAATTAAGCTCATCCCAACTCAAGGTAAAGATTTACAAGACAAGGGTTCACATACTGTTTAAGGCTAAGGTTCAAAAAGGGTAAAATATTTTCAAGCACTTNGGGTGAAAATTTGGCTAGAGAAGGGTTTTCAAAAATGGCCTTGATCATATGACATTCACATGCAATTCAATCGACCATCAAGATTAAGGCAATATCATCCATGTTCTCCTGTGAACAATGCATACAACAATAAAAACTCTGGAGCTCAAAATCTCACACACATGCTTCCTCACACACAATTCATTCATACACCATGCCTAGCATCATGACCACAATCATAAATTCATCACACATTTATTTCCTAGATATCAACATGCATTACTACTCAATTCTCTTCCACATCAAATAATCATCAAATAGATCCATCATGCAAATTAGTTAGTCAAACATTTTCAGAACAGGTAATAAAGCCAAGAATACACACCAAAATTAAAATTCAACCTATTCTAGGAATTTAAAATGCAAAAGTGTAAGATGAAATTCTAGGTTGCCTCCTAGTAGCGCTTGTTTAACGTCACGAGCCTGACCCAAACCTGGTTGGCACTTATCAGTAAGTGCACTACCTTCCACCACCCATTAGTAGGTGTACCTTCCGAATATCCTTCAGTGGATACCTATATCTTCTAACATCCCCCAATAGATGCTATCCCGGTAGCATTCATCAGTAAATGCTAATCTTTCTAATCTTCCTTGGCATCCATCAATAAATGCCATATCACCTAACATCCATCAGTAGATGTTGTAGAAGCATCCATCAGTAGATGTTATCATCACTGCCATCAGAAGCAATGCATAACCCAAAAAATAAATAAAATAAAACCAAATCAAATACAATCAAATAAAATAAAAAAAAAATCAAATAAAAGAAAATAAAATAAAAATAAAATAAAATAAAATCAAAACGAAATTGAAGATAAAAAATTCAGAAACTGCGTTGCCTCCCAGCAAGCGCTCTTTTAACATCATTAGCTTGACCCGGTAAAGCCCAAACACCCATCAGTAGGTGTTGAAATTTTATGTTGGTGTTCCTCCTTCCTTCATGACACCAACAACATCTCGGAAATTTCCTTTGTCACCAACTGTAAGAGCTTTGTTTGCTTTGATAGTCTTGACAACCCATAACCTAATTTTGAATTTCATTGATGTGCCAGGTTAGGGTTTGTCACTTTTCACATCATGGTATTGGTGAACCAATTCTCCTTCCTTATTTTCCTCCTGATGGTCTTGTGCTCCTAGTACTAAAATTTTTATCCTGCATACACTAAAGAACACTGCACTAGAGCACAGAATTAGCCCAAAAATAAAAATAGTAAAAGATAATTTTTATTTTTAATTTTCGTTTTTTTTATATAAAAATAAAAATAAAAATAAAAATAGAAAGAAAAAATAAAAAATAAAATAAAATAAAAAGATAAAAAGAAAAATAAATAGA
>NW_014544176.1:253794-260611 GCF_000741045.1 Vigna radiata var. radiata | reverse complement strand
GGGTTAGATTTCACCTAATCACTCTCATGCATATAAGAATTTCTCTTCTTCATTAATGTTAATGCCACTCTCTAAAACACTTAATACCGCTGTCATCGGTAAAAAAGCCTATCCTTAACTACGAGTTCATACGATTCCTTGCATCCTTAATAATTAATTCTGAAGCACAGGAGTGTGTATGCAACCAATCCTCATATTAACACATATTCCTATGTATAGGCAATACTACCTTTGGAAGAATTTCCCGAGTTCTAGATTTCCCTGTACGTCCCCATATCGACAAAATCAAGGATCATACCACCAAATGAGTTAAACGATGTATGCATTAAGCAAAGAGGAAAACTCTAACAATTAATGAAGTAAGCATATATCAATGAAAAGAATTGATTCAAATACAAGAGAGTTTAGAGGTTACATCTTTCCCCAGCAACAAATAAGATTAGTTCCCCATCATCATGGAGAAACTAGGTGAAGAATGGAATGAAAGAGATAGAAACCCTAAAGAGGAGAAAAGGAGAGCTGTCACCATCTCCAAATCTAGCCCCAAAGGGGTGAAAAGTGTGTTTCTGTGCCTAAGCCATCAAAAGATACAAACCCTAAGACGTTCTGGCCTTTAAATAGGGCATAAAAATGATATAAAACAAGTGCAGGCCTAAACAAATCATAAAAAATAACATAAAACAGATCCAGGCCCACGGTCAACCGCCCGACGCTGGTCAACTGCGCTCTGGTCAACTTTCCGCATTCTGGTCAACTAGTTGACTTTTGACTTTTTTGGTTGACCGGTTGACTTTTCTGGTTGACTGGTTGACTTTTCTGCATTTTGTTTGAGTTTTCTGCACTCCAACCATTTGATAATTCAACCATTCTTTCAAATCATTCCAAAAACCTTTATCATTGCCGTCGGACGGTGCTTCGACTCTTCAAATCTTCATTTTTTTCTGCTCTTTCCTTGAGTCTACGACCTGTATCTTTAACTCCATTCTTTACTTTTCTCAAATTAGCTACAAAACAATGCAAAAGAAGCATAAAATCACTAAAAACAGCTTTTGACTCTCTTCAGACTCATTTATTGAGTTTTGCTTGATTATAAGCTCATTCCGAGTAGTAAAGGGTGTAATTTGGTTCAAATTGACATATGAAAATAATTGTTTTTCAACCTTCATCACTCCTCTCCTGGGGCGTTTTCAAGGCACTGGTCTTGTTGCCTCCTCTCCTCCATAGAACTGCTTGTAGTATGCAGCATCAATGGCCTTGGGTGTCGCAGCCCATACAAATTTGATTGCAAATTAGGAATACAGTATAGACTAGGAAGTGACTCCTAGGTCGTCTCTCAAGGACCAATTGCGATTCAGAAAATTAGGTCACACACACAGTGGGGGGGTTTGAAAGTGTTTTGTGAATGCAATAAGACTAAATTAAAACACACAAATTAAACCTAACTAGCTTAGTTAAAAACATTAAAGTGAAGACTAAAATTCAAATAAAAATTAAAGATAAGTCACTAAAAAAAAGAAAAGAAAAAAATTAAAATAAAAAATAAAAAAAATAAAAAAAAATAAAAAAAAGAAAATAAACCTTTGGAACTTTTCTATCATGGACGTCACTGTGTGGTCGCCACCCAATATTCAAGAAACTTGCTTTCTAAAAGAAATGTACTAAACTTCATCACTGTGAAGCTTCTTTCTAATGAAATCAACATTTTTTTTTCCACCCCTACATCATGAACCGTGACATTTCCTTCTTTTCTCTTTTTGAAAAACACGTGCCTCCAATTTGCAGCATCAGACCGTGGTAGCTAAATGAAGAAAAATGAAATCTCCTTCTTCAATTGAAAACAGCGTCGCATTAAAGAAAAAGAAAAAAAAGTGTGTTGGTCGTGAGCTGTGTGCAAATGAATGCACCGTGCTTCTTTCTTAACCTAGAGAAAGAAAATGCATTGCTAAGAAAAGAAATGAAATGACGTCGTGCTTTTAACATTCACTAATCTTTAATCCGTATCCACCGTGAACATGGTTTCAAGCTCCCAAAAACATTCACAGTAAAGTGCTAAAAAAAATGAAGAGTGGTGGCTCCTTTCCTTCACCCCATGTACCCCAAATTCAAGAAGGAAAAGAAATCTTCTTCATTTAATAAGAAAATGAAACCAGCCTTCCATCATTGAAGCACCGTGAATACCATGAGATACTAAAAAAAACGCTACAGCATGAACAAAATGGAAAGGAAAAAAATAATTCATTCAACCCATAGATAAAAAAAAGAAACGTGCACAACATCCACCCATGCTTCCAGGAACGTTTTCAGCCCTTGCACAAAAAGAAAAATACAAAAGCTATTTTTTTTCAAACACCCAAAGTCAAGTATGATGAACATGATTCAAAGAAAAACTTTTTCCCAGGAGAATGTTGCAGCAACCGAGAGAGTCCATCCATTGCAATGTGACAGCGGGCTTTTCTAATGGTCGTGTGACTCAAAAATAGTTGTGGGGTCCACCCTAAAAAAAAAAAGAAACCCTAGGTGCCAAGTGTCCTACAATTTTGGGCCCTCATATTTTTGCCAACAATGGCCCAAATGTGCACAAGTTTAATTAAAAATGTTCTATACTGCTAAGTTACAATATAATTAAATTTGAAATGTCCAAGTGAAGAGTCTTGAATTATTTGATAGCACTCCAAATGTCCCAATTTGTATTTCCAAAACTTTCCCTGAAAATAATAATGCAAATAATTAGCTCAGAAAATTCAAATTAATTAAAATTAGAATTTCCGGTCAAATTAAGCACAATTAACAGAAAAGGGAAAATACCGGACAATTAAGCACAATTCCCTGATTAATTCTAGCACAATAAACTAAGTGAAATCAATAAAATATCGACTCATCAAAATAGACCACACTTAGTCTTTTTCACTCCTGGGCAAAATCAGCACGCAAAACAGGGAACAGTTTAGAGGACATCGGGGAGGTGATACACGGGGCCCAAGCCCACCAAATAAAGAACAATCCAAGAACATGGAGAGGGGTAAAATGGTCATTGCCACATAAGGAGGGGTGTGAACATCACATATGGGCTGCATCAAGAGATCTCCCTCCACATGTGCAGATTTCATTTATTGTTTAGATTCACGTGTAGAAATAAGAGATTCTAGAAAGCCACACATTTAGCACATGTATGCTGACATGATTATAGGCCTTTTCCATGCTTGACCGAGAGGTTGTTCTATAAAAACCTCTTGGCATAGTTGTATCGGCACTTTTGGATATTTGAGAGAATAGATATGCTGAAGCATTTTCCAGCGTCTTCTCTCCACCGAGAGTCACATTCCTTTGTGCTTCTTTTCCTTCTCCTCTAGCTTCCTTCCTAGAGAGGGCTTTCTGAGCTAGTACCCCTGCCACCATAAGCACTTCAATCACCAGCTTCAACCATTATCCAGACACCTCCGCTGCTACTAAATCACTCTCCATTCAATCAGATCTTCCGCTGCCAACATACACTCAGTTTCAACTTCATATATCATTCCACATTCACTGTTCCATTGCCTAAGCTCATGGATCTGGACTGTCTTCCCTTGCTGGCCGTATCAAGTGGTATTCAGAGCTAGGATGATCAGCAGCACGGTCCAGCTAAGTCATTGTTCTTCAATTCCATACTGTTACAAATTTCCTTTTCTGTTTTAGTTTGAAGTGTGTACTGTTCCATTAAGTTTCTTCTACAGTAGGTTCTGTTTGTGAGTTTTCTTGTGTGCTAACCTATCATTGAGTGTTGTTTCTTCATTTTATTCGGTCATTCCATGCTTTGAGTCATTTGATTTTGAGAAATCAACTTTGTCATGTACTGTCATGTCATAAAAGTGTTACTGTTTTGTTCTTCAAATTTTGTTTTCTATTGAAAATGGTGTGTTCTGCCTGTGTTAAAGTTGAATGAAGCTTAACAACTCTGCACAATTTAATAGCAATGACAAATCATAATGATGAGCTCAAAGTATAATTGTGTTAAACAAACCAGATTTGTAGCTCAGAGTTGAGATAAGCGTGATTTTAATCGTTGCAGTTATTCCAAGTGAATTTTTGCAATTTTTGATTCTATGCTGAGTCAGTTTTCTGGAAAATGTATGATGTATACATGATAGCACTGAAATGATGCTGGATAACATCATTCGAAATATTATATGAGCCAGATCTGCAGTTGACCGTACTGCACTTTCATTGCTTTTCATTTTTTTGGTGTTTTCCAAGTTGGTTCAGTAGTAGATCATTGCTGGACATCTTTAAAACTGATTCCACTGTTTTCTTCAAGTTTTAAATGATAAATCTGGATGCAAATGTTGTTCCAAAGGTCATTTGATTCATTGTAGCAAATTCTGGTTGGTTGAGTTGTGAAATCAAGTCAATTCTACTGCATAATTGAGTTTCAAACAGTCTAATTCTGGATGGATTGAATTTAGCTTCAAAAGCTAATATCTACAAGTTTATTTTGGTCATTAAAACTTGGTTATGCAGAGAAATTGCACTCATAGTCAGTGCCTATAAATTTCATTAAAAACAAACCACCAGAATTAGCTTTTCTGTTGAATGCAAACTGCATAATTGTTGGTCTTGAATTCTGGTTTGAGTGGTGCACCGAATTGCCATAAAAATTGTAGCAAAAGCTTGGCCAAAGTCTATTAACTATAACATCACAGTTTAAGTAATCAAAAGAGTTGAAAATCAACAAAAAGCTGAGTGGCCAGTGCAAGGAAATTGGCATATTTTGGGCACCAAAATCTGTTTTCATTCAGACATTTTCACAAACAGATTGGTCAGAATTCTAATTGCTTCTAAAAGTCATTTCAATTGCAGTTTGATTTTGTTTCTTGTTTTCTTAATCTGTGTTAGAACCATTCTTAGGCTTCTCTTTGCTGTAACAACGTGTTTCTCTGCCTTTTTATTGCTTTAATTTCATTTTTTGGCATTCTTGTATACCACCTGTTTGATAAAAGGGTGCGTATTGCTAAAGGTGTTTTCATGAAAGGGTGGCTGGCTTCAGGACTTTCCTGTCTCGGTAGCATCTTAGGGAGTGGAGAAGTGATTAGAAGAGCAAAGCAAAGTGACATAAGGAGGTCCAATTCTGCTGTCATACTACTAACACTGCAGCAACACTGTTTTGAGCGAAAAATTCACTGCTGTCATTTCCAAACTTCACCTCTGCTGCAACTGTGAGTTTTGTGTGGCTGCATATAGTGCAAGCAAGTTTCCTTTGAAGAGAAGCCAAAGTTGCATTTCCAATTCCCTTCCATTGTTAATTTTTTTTCTCTGCTGAAAAAAAAAATACCGAGTGCTGCAGTTGTTGCACCAGTTTTAATTGCTGCAATTTAAGCTCCACTTTCAGCCACTGAAATAAACTGATGCATTTGTTCAACTCCTATTTTAACTGATAAGCTCAGTTTCATCATTGCATCATTTCGGTTCTAAAGTTGAGTCTTCTAGCATAACCAGATTTGTGCATTTTACTGATTTGATAGTAACTCACATGGTCAAATTGATTTTTGGAACAGAATTGAGTAAACTGATTTTGTTTTAATCATTTGGGTTTTGATTTGAATGTGTCAAGCTAGTCAATTTCAGATTGCAGCAGATTTTATCAAAATACTTTTTGACTAGTGTGGTTTAAAAGTCACACTTGCATTGCATCAGTTTTTACAAGAAGTTTTGCAATTGAACTCACGAGTTATCTCTTGATTGGTTAAGTGATANTCCTGGAGTCTTTGCTAGAATTCTTGGTGTAATCTATCTGTGCAGGATTTAAATCTGGTTGGTGATAAGTTCCAACATTCTGGACATTGGAAGCACACACGGTTGCTAAATATCAGTCAAAGTCACTGAACCTTGTAGAGTTGTCATTAGATGAGTTGCTTCCAATTAATTTCAAGTTTGGATTATCCAAAAAAAAGAAAAGTGGTGCAGTAAACCCGAAAGAGTCACTTCTGCTGCACCTATCCAAGTGTTGTTACAGCAGCTGCAGAAGGCATATTTTGCTGGAAAAACAGCACCATGACTGCCTAAGCCGAGAGAAAAGGGAGCCAATTACAGTTTTATAAGCAATTGTTGTCTGCCTATTGAATTTGACTTGTTTGTGCAGTTTTGAAAGGCAAAGGAGAATCTGTAAGGCTACAACAGAAAACTGAAAAGGAAAGTGAAACCACAAGCTAGGAGACTCCAAAAGTAGCCAGCACATGAATTTGAACAAGTACCAGAATGTGGCAGCAGTTGTTCTACTTTTCTTTGTAATTGTAGTGTTCATTTTTGAATTGTAATAGGTTTTTCTTATGTTAGTTTCTTTTATTTGTAAAAGGCCATTGAAAGTCCAAGTGGTGTGTGAGAGTCCTTGGTGCTCTTTCAACTCTTGGCAAAACTGATCTTGTTAGGTTTGTGCCTGTGTTTACATTTGTGTTACACGTTTAGGGGTTACCTTAGAAGTCCGCAAGTAAGAGTCTAGGTGTTCAACTTAGGAACTCACTTTTGAAATTAAAAGATGTTTTCTTACCAATTAGAGAGTCATTTTGAAAATCTCATTTTTTTGAAACAAAAAGAACTCAAAGAGCTCAATTCATGGCAACTAAGACATAAGGAAAATAAAGAGATGAGTGGAACGTATTATCAAGCTGAGAGAGATATCCCATTCTTTGGTAGGAACATTAGTACCTTATCATATTTAGTTTGGGAGAAGAAAATTGATAAGTTACATCCATTCTTTGCTAACCTTAGTGACTCCTATGTCCTTAGTCTATACACTTCCCGATTTGAAGATTATGCAAGAGAGTGGTGGGATAAAAGGCAATTT
>NW_014544176.1:236349-252659 GCF_000741045.1 Vigna radiata var. radiata | reverse complement strand
GAGGAACTTCTATGGAGTTTACAAAAATAAGTCCTCAGGCGAACCATCAGATTTGAGGACAAATCCTTTCCAAGGGGGAGGGGATGATACACGGGGCCCAAGCCCACCAAATAAAGAACAACCCAAGAACAAGGAGAGGGGTAAAATGGTCATTGCCACATAAGGAGGGGTGTGAACATCACATATGGGCTGCATCAAGAGATCTCCCTCCACATTTGCAGATTTCATTTCTTGTTTAGATTCACGTGTAGAAATAAGAGATTCTAGAAAGCCACACATTTAGCACATGTATGCTGACATGACTATAGGCCTTTTCCATGCTTGACCGAGAGGTTGTTCTATAAAAACCTCTTGGCATAGTTGTATCGACACTTTTGGATATTTGAGAGAATAGATATGCTGAAGCATTTTCCAGCGTCTTCTCTCCACCGAGAGTCACATTCCTTTGTGCTTCTTTTCCTTCTCCTCTAGCTTCCTTCCTAGAGAGGGCTTTCTGAGCTAGTACCCCTGCCACCATAAGCACTTCAATCACCAGCTTCAACCATTATCCAGACACCTCCGCTGCTACTAAATCACTCTCCATTCAATCAGATCTTCCGCTGCCAACATACACTCAGTTTCAACTTCATATATCATTCCACATTCACTGTTCCATTGCCTAAGCTCATGGATCTGGACTATCTTCCCTTGCTGGCCGTATCAAGAGGTGACACAGACTCAGCACACAGAAAACAAAGACTCACAAGGAAAGAAAATGAATTACACAATTCTCAAGAAATCTGGACAAAGAAGAGGAAGTAGACAGTATCCAACACAAAATCAATGAAAGCAGATACTCATGAAGTCATCCAGGCAATTCAAGACATGGTAAAATGATCAATCAGCTCAAGAGGTGAATCAAAAGCAACAGAACCTCATATATACACACAATCAGTGTTTCTCTCAGGTGTCTAGGGTAAACAAATTCAACTCAATGCACTCAAGAAAGCAAACACAATAGACTTGGCAAGCCTCTAATATCAACACTCAAAACATATGCATGTTCAAATCAAAAGGTCTTTTATGGATGTAATAGGGCCAAGGAACAGGGAGGATATATGGGTAAGAAGCTACAAACCAAAAGAAATAGAGGAGCAATGGAGAACAAGTGTAAACAGAGTCAAATAACACCCAAACCCTCTAATTCAATCCTCTTCTTGACTCCATCATTCACACAATTTTTTTTTCTCTATTTTTTCTGTTTTCTTTTTTTTTTAATCTTGTCTCTTTTCTTTTCTCTCTTTTCAGAACACAACTCTAAGAGACAAGATAACACAACATATATACAAAAACAAAATAAGAAGAGGAACCAACTAGCCAATTCATCATAATCTCCCAGGAGACCACACTTATTCCCAAAACAATTCCAAAGCTCCAAAATTCCCTAAGGTTAAGGTAATCATGGTTTTTCACATAGGGTAAGTGTCTGAGCTTCAAAACAAAGAAATGGGGAAAGTATAGGCTCAAAGGGGCTATCAAAGGATCACAACGAGGTATGTTCATTTGCCTAGAGAGGCTCAACAACAAAATTGCCTTTATCACTTCCAAACATGCATATCAATCAAGAATCATCAAAACGAGTCAAGCCAAGGCATATGTGCAAGCAATCAAGAGACATATCACACACAAGAAAGAATATCAAGTGGCTCAAATCTCACACAGGGTATTTCTATCACAATCAATCACCCTCTCAAACATCACGATTATCCTCCAATAAAAGAAAAGCAAGGATTTCCAACAAATCAGAGTATCAATGAAGTGAAAGACACATCTACAACCTAAACAAAGTCTAGAAATTAAGAGAAACATGTAAAACTGTACAAAGACACAACAAAAACTACCTAGAAAACAAAAAATTTAACACATAAAACATAAACTAACAAAGAAAGTAGAATTCTCCCCCAATAGACCACACTTAAACTACACAATGTCCTCAGTGTGTCACAATCATCATATTAGAAATCAAAACAATCAACAGGTCATGGACAAGTGCAATAAAAGCGGGAAAGGGAGGAGAAGGGAAAAGAGAACTCCCCTGGTCATGGTGGCAGTTGCCAATTTTGGACTTGCAGAGAAGTGTCTTCCATAAATGGATCAAGAAATGAAGTGCTGAGGAAGGACTTCATCCGCCAAATCTGATCCAGAAGAGAAATGTCTTCCACAACCGGATCAAGGAAGGGATGATTCATCAGTAAATCACCTTCAATCGTGGAAGACGAAGAAAGTCCACCTGGCTTAAAATATCTGCTCATATCTACCTGTTTCTCAACATTTTCATCAGATTCACAGTTAGTATCACCAATCATAAAGTTGGAAGCTGGTTGTATCACAGAATTGATTTCAACACAAATAGAGCAAGAACCAGCTTCACAACTACATTTAAAATTTTCAGAAAACTGTGAAAGATCAAAATTTAATCCCAAGTTTAAAGCATCTTCAGTTTTCACAGTTTCCATATCAAAATCAACACTAACATGTGAATTCTCAACATAATCAAGAATATGTGAATGCATAAATAGCTTAGGCAAAGCAAGTGAGAATTCAAGTTTAGAGAAAACCTGTGCTGATTCATGATTCATCTCACCAATAACATCGGAATAAGCAACTGCTTCCTCAAGTGCAAGAGGGAAGGCATAGGACGGTGGGGAAGTAGATGGCATAGTAGTAAGTTCATGACTCTGCTCCCCATCTCCTATGTGGATGACACCAACATCGTCTGGAAGCTGAACAACTTGAAATGGGGATTCCTCTGAAACATGAGACTGTTCCTCAGTGAGTTGAGTCGCCATCTGCCCCAACTGATTGCTCAAACTCTGAAATGAAGCTATAAATTCCTGCTAAAACTCCTGAAACTGCATAATAGGATCTTTGGTTTCCTGTTGAAACTGCATATTTTGAGCAGTCATCTGTCTCAATAACACCTTCAATGTAGGCTCAGAAGTAGTGGGAGGATGAGGAGTTGCTTGGGCAGGCTCATGAAACTACAACTGTTGTGGTTCCTGGACAGGTGGAGAAGGCATACAAGAATTCGGAAATGATTGATATTGCTGTGGAGCATCATACCATCCCAAGCTAAGGTCATTCCATCCAGGATCGTTACTGTGACCATACCGAGTAGGGAAGAATTTATCCAAGAACGTATGCTTAAGATCTTCCCAAGAAGTGATGGATCCTGGAGGAAGACAATACATCCAATCCCAAGCTGCTTCTTGTAATGAGTGTGGGAATGCCCTTAAGAACATGTGATCAATCGGGATATATGGAGGCTTCATTGAAGAGAAAATAATGTGGAACTCCTCCAAATGTTTATGTGGGCATTCACCTGCAAAACCATGAAACTTAGGCAGCAAATGAATCAATCTAGAGGTGAGAACGCAATGAACATCATCCTCACTAAGTGAAGCTGACTCCCTTGGAGCATTCTCAAGAATGGGAGGATGAGTCATATTATTCTCAGCACAGAAATCAGCAGAGTATACATCACAATCATCAGAGTAACATCCAGAAGGAGAATCACGATCATAGGCACTGACAGAATAAGCATTATTCACAGAATCAAAATAGGTAGACATTTAGAAAAGGGGGGAAAAGAAGAATGGAATGAAAATATGCAACTAAAGCTATCTAAATGCAACACACATGACACGACACACAAAACGGAATGCAATAAGGACCAATTGCGAAGTAGGAATGCAGTATAGACTAGGAAGTGACTCCTAGGTCGTCTCTCAAGGACCAATTGCGATTCAGAAAATTAGGTCACATACACAGTGGGGGGGTTTGAAAGTGTTTTGTGAATGCAATAAGACTAAATTAAAACACGCAAATTAAACCTAACTAGCTTAGTTAAAAACATTAAAGTGAAGACTAAAATTAAAATAAAAATTAAAGATAAGTCACTAAAAAAAGAAAATAAAAAATAAATAAAAAATAAAAAAAATAAAAAAATAAAAAAAAGAAAATAAACCTTTGGAACTTTTCTATCATGGACGTCACCGTGTGCTCGCCACCCAATATTCAAGAAACTTGCTTTCTAAAAGAAATGTAATGAACTCCATCACCATGAAGCTTCTTTCTAATGAAATCAACATTTTTTTCTACCCTTGCATCATGAACCTTGACATTTCTTTCTGTTCTCTTTTTGAAAAACACATGCCTCCAATTTGCAGCATCAAACCGTGGCAGCTATATGAAGAAAAATGAAATGACGCCGTGCTTTTAACATTCACTAGAACATTCACAGTAATGTGCTAAAAAAAAATGAAGAGTGGCGACTCCTTTCCTTTACCCCATGTACCCCAAATTCAAGAAGGAAAAGAAATCTTCTTCATTTAATAAGAAAATGAAACCAGCCTTCCATCATTGAAGCACCGTGAATACCATGAGATACTAAAAAAAACGCTACAGCATGAACAAAATGGAAAGGAAAAAAATAATTCATTCAACCCATAGATAAAAAAAAGAAACGTGCACAACATCCACCCATGCTTCCAGGAACGTGTTTAGCCCTTGCACACAAAGCAAAATACAAAAGCTATTTTTTTTCAATCACCCAAAGTCAAGTATGATGAACATGATTCAAAGAAAAACTTTTTCCCAGGAGAACGTTGCAGCAATCGAGAGAGTCCATCCATTGCAATGTGATGGCTGGCTCTTTTCTAATGGCCGTACGACTCAAAAATAGTTGTGGGGTCCACCCTAAAAAACAAGAAACCCTAGGTGCCAAGTGTCCTACAATTTTGGGCCCTCATATTTTTGCCAACAATGGCCCAAATGTGCACAAGTTTAATTAAAAATATTCTATACTGCTAAGTTACAATATAATTAAATTTGAAATGTCCAAGTGAAGATTCTTGAATTATTTGATAACACTCCAAATGTCCCAAATTGTATTTCCAAAATTTTCCCTGAAAATAATAATGCAAATAATTAGCTCAGAAAATTCAAATTAATTAAAATTAGAATTTTCGGTCAAATTAAGCACAATTAACAGAAACGGGAAAATACCGGACAATTAAGCACAATTCTCTGATTAATTCTAGCACAATAAACTAAGTGAAATCAATAAAATATCGACTCATCACCTTCCTAGGCCTCTCAAATGGTGGAGTAGAGGTATCCACCCCAGCCTGATGGCACAAATGTGTGATCAAATATGGATGTCCCAATGGTGCCTTGCTACTCACAATAGCTCCACAACTCTGAATTTCATTAGCAATGACTTCACAAATGTTCACATTCATATTTCTTAGCATGCAATATATGAACATGATCCTGTGAACCATGATGTTAGCATGTGTGAATGCCATCCAATATTTAGCCAGGGGCGTCAAGTCAACTCTCTTGATGTTATTGGGCACACCATTTCGATTACTGTGGAAATGCCCTCCAGGTACACAGAGTACACTCTCAATATCCTCATAATCTGAGCACTCCTGCATGTTCAATGCATACTGACACGATTCACATGCCCACTTAGTCTCCAAGAAGTTGTTAATAGTTTCAAGGTCAAATCTAATGACCTTGCCCCGAGCATAAGTCATATACCACTTATTGACTCACTGGCAAGTGTACCAGATCGTTCAAGTAATATAATCGGTAATACCCGATATCGTTCTTCCCAAGAGACTCGAAAGGCCTTATCGTTCGTGGGAATCGAAATCGTAAGACTTGTAGAGAAAAATTAATTGTTGTGGATGCACAGACAGAAAATAAACATGCAATGTGTTTGATTCAATTGACGAAAAAGACTATGGATGAATGGAGTTGTTGGGGGTTGACAATTTCATCTAATCCACTCTCTCTTATCTACTCATCTTTTTTTAATGTGCTTGATTATCTAATTGTTATGCAAACTTTCTTGGCCTACCCTTAACCCGATCCCTCAGCGAAAAGAGCCTATTACTAATTACCGGCTTGCTATCCCTACCCTCCCCTAGTAATTAGCAATGCATTACCGAACAAAAGCAAAAACAATTGATCGTCCTACTTCCGTATCCCTAGGTGGTATTTCATTAATCAAGGAATTTCTCACCAGTTCATGACAATATTGTACGTTCCCATATCAATAGAGACAAACACCAATTATCGAATGAGTTAAACGATAAAAGCTTTAAGCATATGAAGAATCATATAAATAAACAAGAGTTTCAATAAAAGAGAGTTTCAAAAGATTACATTGTTTTCCCCAACAACAAAAGGGTTTAATTCACCATTGTCATGGTGAACTTAGATGAAATTAATGGAAGAATGGAATAGCAAACCCTAGATAAGATGAAAAGGAGCCTAAGCATCCAAGAGATCCTCTCCAAAGAGTGAAAATTAGGTCTGGCCGCCCTCTTTTGTCAAAAGAATGAGAATGAAATCATAACAGGGCTATTTATAGCTGAGGAGCGTCACAGAAAACAGGCCCAGGCCCAGCGGACAACCGCCCGACGACACACTTATGCCGCTCGGCAGTTTGCCCCTAATCGCGCCACCGCTAGGCGGCAGGGGGCCACCACCCGACGGTTTGCCTCTAAACGCAAATCTACCCAGCGTCCATGCCAGGTGCCTCCTCCTCGCTCTGGACCACCCAGCGGTGAATTTTGCCGCCGGACGGTTCCTAGACTCTTCTTTTCTTCAATTTTCTTCTTCTGTTTTGAGTTTAAGACCTTCATCTTCAACCCCAATCTTCAGTTTCATCATAATCACTGCAAAACAATGCAAAACAAACATAATATCGCTAAAAAGAACTTTTGACTCTCAACTGACTCATTTGTTGGGTTTTACTTGATTCTAAGCTCATTCTAAGTCTTAAAGGGTGTAATTTGGTCTAAAATGACATATGAAAATAAATGTTTTTCAACCGTTATCACAACCCCAAAATTAGAACTTTGCTTGTCCTCAAGCAAACAGAACAAAATAGCAAACAAAACAAAGCTTGGCTTTCTACAATTTCATCCAATGGTTCAACATTCCTAAAGCACATGACAAGAACTACTCAACTTCAGATCTTCAGTGAAATCAAATCAAGATGCACACATGCATCAAATTCAGTTCATTTTACAAGTTACTCAACAAATGGTACACATTATGAATGATCAATCCACTAAGCAACGATGCAATCATGAAATTTAGCAATGCTCTCCAGGCAAGTGTTTCACTCAATCACTCAAGTGTTTAGGGTACCACTCCAGCACTCTATCATTCACAGGTCACATGAAACAAAATTGCCATTCATCTAAGACAACCAAAATCCTTACATGCAAATGCCATCAAAAGGACTTTTCCAAGGCTTGTAATGAGGCTGGGCTAACAAGAAGAATTGGTTTTTCTGGAATGCAAAATCCTTGAGTTAAGAGAGCTAACATGGTATTCAATAAGCACAATTCTCTTCCTCACCAATCTCACTTATTCCTCGCTTTTTCCCTTTTCTTTTACATTGAGCCCATCTTCATGTTTTTCTTCTTTTCTTTTCTTTTTCTCATGTATTTTTCTTTCACAACATTTGAGCTCAATGCTTTTTCAATTGCCTTACAATTTCCCCCATGCAACCCTAAGCTTGAACCTTTTCGTCACCTACAATTAAGCTCATCCCAACTCAAGGTAAAGAATTTCAAGACAAGGGTTCACATCCTGTTTAAGGCTGAGGTTCAGAAAGGGTATAATATTTTCAAGCAATTTGGGTGAAAATTTGGCTAGAGAAGGGTTTTCAAAAATGGCCTTGATCATATGACATTCACATGCAATTCAATCAATCATCAAGATTAAGGCAATATCATTCATGCTTTCCTGTGAACAATACTTACAACAATGAAAACTCTGGAGCTCAATACCTCACACAACATGCTTTCTCACACAATATTCATTCATACACCCTGCTTAGCATCATAACCACAATCATAATTCATCACCCATCTGTTTCATAGAATATTAACATGCAATGCAGCTCAATTATCATCCACATCAAATCATCATTAAACAGACTCATCATGCAAATTATTCAGTTAAACATCTTCAAAAAAAGTATTCAAGCCAAGTATACACACTGAAAATAAAATTCAACCTATTCTAAGAATTTATAATGCAAAGACAACAGAAAAAAAATAAACGCCTGTCTATCAAATGGACATCCATCAGTAGATGCCCTCAATCATCGCATCCCGTCATCTGAATCCTCTTGGCTCCCATCATCAGCATCCCCATCAGTGTTTGGTGCTTCAGTACCAGACTCACTGCTCTCTACCTGCTCCTGAGGCCAAGCCACTGTTGCATGAAACTCATCCATGGTCCACCGATGTATTGGTGGATGATCATACAATCCGATTATCATCTCGGCAGTCGCTGTCTGTCCCCTATAAAGGGCCTTCATCCTGGACTCAACCAGGGACATATACATGTCCCGCATCTGAAATGGCACAGCATGCTGTGTTGGTGCATCGTCTGGCACCTGCTCCTACTGTGCTGCAGCTCTCCTAGGACGTCTCCTGGATGCTCCTCCTGCTTCCCCTGCCTCAGCGCAATACTGATGAAAATAGGATGCATCAATAGCATTTCTGGGTCTCTCATATGGTGGAATTGTAGTGTCCACCCCAGCCCGTCGACATAGAAAAGTAATCAAAGATGGATGTCCCAATGGCGTCCGGTTGCTCAGTGTAGTAGCGCAGCTCTGTATCTCGTCGGCGATGATTTTGCCGACGTTCACATCCATCTATCTCATCAAGCAGAAAATGAGAAGGACCCTATGCATCGTGATGTCAGAGATATGGGAGCAAGGCTCGATGTTGGCATGAGTGAATGTCATCTAGTATCGTGCCAAGGGCGTCAAATCCAATCTCCTAATGTTGACTGGTGCTCTATTAGGATTAGTCTGAAAATGCCTTCCAGGGAGGCACATAACCCTCTCAATTGCGGCAAAGTCGCTGAACAAGTCAACCTATGCCTCATACTGGCACTGCTCCCCTGGCCACTCTGTGCCCATAAAGCTGTTTATGGTGTCGGGGTCATACCTGATAACATGCCCCCTCGCAAAACTCCTACACCTCCCAGCAGCAATCCCACCCCTGGATAAGGCGTTGGTGTAGAATTCCTTCACCAACTCAATACTAGCTGGTGTCGGGTAGGTAGTCAACCGCTCTCAATCTCTCCTCAAAATCTCTGCTCCAAATTCAGGAGCTAAGTCAGGGATGAAAGAAGCTTTCCTTTCCATCAACAATCTCCTTTCCTACACAGTGGCATAGTGGTCCTCATGCTATTTAGAGAGGAACCTCTGAGAGTCAAATCCTCTTAGCCTTTCTGGTTCCTTCCTCTTGGTGCCACCAGTACTTCTCCCCCTTCGTGATGCTAATGCCATTCCTGCATGAGATATAATTCAAAACAAACCACAGGAATTCATCATTTAGAAGTTAATACATCATTCAACACTTTTAGACTGAACACAATTCAAGTTTTGAGGGCAAAATAGGTTCCCCCTCTATATCTCTACAGCAAAAACACGCATTCAACAAAGATGCAGCAGACCGCCCGGCGTCCAAAATGATCGCCCGGCGGTATGCCTCTACAACAACACCGCCTGGCGGTGAAAGATACTACCCGACTGTGCTACAGGGTTTTTCTCAAAAATGCTTTAAAACAACCCTAATCTCCACTCAAACACTCATTTCATCCATGCAGACAAGATTTAAGCCACTTAATCGGTCAAAACAGTTCCTAATTCAACAATTCATGCATAGAAATCCAAAACCCTAATTTGTCATGTTCCTAAGCATGTTCTTCATCATATTCCAGATTTAGAAAGTAAAGAATGAAGGTGCACTACTTAGTTGAGTGGAGATGTTAAATGCTTGCAAGAATTCCTTCAATTGATGATGCAAAACTCTCAATGCACAACTCTCTCCAAAAACCCCCAAATTTTGAACAAGAACCTAGGTTTTTGTGAATGGGTGATAAGAGAATGTGGGAAAATCTCTTTGAAAACCCTTTGAACGTGCAAATTGGGTGCTAAAACTCAGGGAGATCGCTTGGCAAAATGCAAAGGTGGAAATTCAAGTGCAGAACACCTAAAACCGCCCGGCTTTAAAGAGCTTGGGGGTGGGTGTTCGCCGCCACCGCCCGACGGTAAAGTTGCACCGCCCGGCGGTGAGCGATAGTTTCCTATCCCTCTTCTTTGCTTGCTTTTATGCGATTCTTCCCTGTAGCACCTGATCTTTGCCTTCAATTTTTAGATTAGTGCCTTTCCCCACTCAAATGTACATGCAAATCTAAGATGCACTAAAGACAGAGTTTAAACACAAACAATTAATTAACTGGGCTGCCTCCCAGGTAGCGCTTGTTTAACGTCACGAGCCTGACCCAAACCTATGCAGCACTTTTCAATAAGTGCAATCCATACCCGAACCCATCAGTAGGTGTACCTTCCTGGTATCCTTCAGTGGATACAAAAAGTTAGCATCCATCAGTAGATGTTACCCAAAAATTGTTCAGATAATAAAATAACCCTAAACTAAAGATGTTTTACAAAAATGTAGATGACCCCCACAAACACCCATCAGTAGGTGTGGATATTCTTTTCTTTTTCTTCTTCCTGCTGAATCTCTTCAAAAAATTAAGAACACCAAGAACTTGTTTCCATGTTTCAATCATAGGGACTTTGATCTCCAATTTCTTGAAGATCTCCTTGAAGTACTTCTTTTTCTTCCTATGATTTTTCTTTTTATGAGGAAGGGGTTTTTCATCTGATCTTTTCATCTTTCCCTTCTTCCTCCTTTTCTTTATCTTTTCCTCCCTCAACTTTCTCTTTTTCTTTTCTCTTATTTTTTTTCTTTTCTTTCAACCACTTCTTTTTCCTTGTCATCATTTTTATCTCCCTCACTCAACCTTTCTGCTTCATCTTCCTCTGTTTTCTCGTCTTTTATCGTTTCCACTTCTCTCTCCACTTTCTCCTCATCAACAACCTCATCAATTTGTGTCTCCAAATTCCTGAAGGTAACTTCATATCTCTTGGCATCACACCTCTCTAGAAATTTGTTGAACTTTTCATTCAAGCTTTTGACTTGTTTCGTTACATCAGCGGATTGTTGATAAAGTTGTTGATCATACTCCCATGTTTCTATTGGTGAAGAGCATTGTTGCTGCCATTGACAATGTTCCCTCTCCTCCATGCTTCTATGAGGAAAAAAATCTTGTATACATGTCTTGTGGGAAGAAATCATCATTCTTAATAGACTACAAGAAAGCTGCTAATTACCGAAGGATTCTTACCGAAGGTTTCTGGGCCTTCGGTAAAAGCTGATATACCGAAGGCTTTCGCCCCTCGGTAATGGGCAGCGATTTTATCACGTTATATGGTGCTTACCGAGGGCTTATGCCCTTCGGTAATGGGCAGCGATTTTATCGAAGGATTTTTGGCCGTCGGTATATTCATTCACTTAATGAAATCAGAATTTGGGATGCCAGACTTCCATTTTCCCCAATTTTCTCCGCAGCGAAAGCTTTCCCCTAACTTTTAGACCCAATTTCTCTTCAATCTCCCCGACCCTTCTTTCTCGACTCATTATTTCTGATCAGAGGGCGGTGTCGCAGCGTGAGGAGGTGTTGTCACTAGGTCAGAGGGTGGTGTCGCGGTGTGGGCAAAGCTTGTAGCTGGCGAGGAAGGCCTGACGAAGTGGCTTTCACTGTGTGAGAAGGGCTTCGCGAGAGAGGGTATCGAAGGTGGGGGTTGTTGCTGCCGTAAAGGTAAGTTGTTTCTTTTGTGCATGGGGTTTGCGTGGTTTAAATCAAAGAAGGGGACCAAGGAACATTGGTTCTCTGAAGAATGTTGTTTTGATTTTGATGGTACTTTGTTGTAGTGATTTATGCTTTTCAATTTAAGAACGAAGAAGTTTGTAGATGTGCTAACTTCTGAGTTAGACTAACTTCATTAGGATTTGCTCTAGTGTATCAAATTGTATGTTGTAGTGATTGGCCTTAGCACATACTAAACTATCATCCATGGGGTGTGTTCTGACAAAGATTTGTAGTGGTTTTTTGGCTATGGGAAACTCTAGTCTTTGTCTCTTATTCACATCCAAGATAGGTTCGGATACTGATCCTATTTGATTTGAACTCATGCCCTTGTGTTGTTCCTTGTTTATCTCTTGAAGATGGGACTCAAGCTTTGTGTACTTGCTGCATATAACTTGAAACATCACTCTTAGAGCATCAATCACAACAGATAGAATTTCTCTTAACTAAAAGCAAACTATGATAAAAAAACTGTTAAATATGAAGCCCTCTTAGTATATAAATTATAATAAAATATTGGACAGGGGTAGTTGAGATGAGTGAGTGAAACGAAAGAAATGGGAAAAGTATTCTTCAAACAGATTCTAGTGACCATTATTAGGGAGCAATATTCATTGAAGAAGAGAAAAATAAGAAAATTCTGATNTAAAAACAGGAAATGCTTTTACTAAGACATTGTCCTCACAATGGACAACAAAGTTGTTTCATTTTGTAACCTGTTTATGACAACAAGTTTGTCTATTACAGCATTGACTGTATCAGTATGATGCTAGTTTCTGGATTTCAACACTGCTTATCACAGACCACTCTTCATGGAAATACTAAGACACGCCCTTTGTTTTTAAGCATATTGGAGGTGATGCTTCTCTCATGTGAAGCTTAGATATCACAATCTCTGTCGTCCAAGTTGAAATGTGTATTATTATTTAATATTCATAGCTGCAAAACTTATGATTACTTTTCCCTTCTTTTTTTCTTGATTTTGCTTATTTGTATACATTGAATCATTTCTTATTGCCATCATCATATCCCTCAATGGTTCATTTACCATCAGAGCTAATTTAGTACCGATTCAGTTTTTTTATGTACAAAATAAGTAATCATG
Source organism: Vigna radiata var. radiata (assembly GCF_000741045.1). Classification (NCBI taxonomy): domain Eukaryota; kingdom Viridiplantae; phylum Streptophyta; class Magnoliopsida; order Fabales; family Fabaceae; genus Vigna; species Vigna radiata. The sequence goes on along the minus strand of NW_014544176.1, from coordinate 239,752 downwards.
GATCACTCAAAACTGGGTTTTAAGATAATACAGGACCTATCAAAATAAAGACAAACACGGTACAAAAAGAAAAAACTGAATTGAACATCTAGTCTGTGAAGGGACGTGATGATCCCCACTTACAAAGAGTCAGATCCGATAGATTCTGATACTGGAAGTATTCCAGCAAATCTTGCTTGAATTCAAGTAATAATGTAAGATGTCTTAATTAAAAAGCTAGTAGAGAACTCACTGTTTTTGGCTTGCACACATTGATCATGCTTCATACAACAAGCATCAAGGCCATCACAAGGTTTTTCACCATCCACTATACAAAAGTCCACAGTGTTTGATTTTTTTCTTTTTCTTTCACACTGCATAAAAGCTGACACTTAAATCTGATAGAAACAATTTATGATTTACTGTGACTTATACTGCCTTGTTGTCAAGTAAATTGCAGACTTTGAAGGCTAGGAACTGACATGATTCTACTTCTTTGTATATTTGAGCTATGAAATAGGATTCCAATAATGTAAGTGAATCTCCAAACAAGAGAAAGCAGGCCTTTGACACAAACTGACTTTAGTTTCACCACTTATACAATCTCATTGTTGGACTCAAAAACATTTTCTAAAGCCTTGAACTTTGCTTGAACTTGTGTAGGTATAGCTGAAATGTTCTACCTGCATGTGTTCATGTGCTGATTGCTCATTTTTTTCTTCATGACCATCATAATCTTTTTATACAACAAACATATGCAGCTCATACTTATTTCTTCAAAACTAGTTTTCAGTTTTTGTCACTGACAGTTCTATTGCTTTTCATTGATTGCATGGTTATGGTTGTTCAGATATAAAGAAAAGAAAAATAAATTTTTGTGCTTCTAAGTGACAATGTAAAAGCATTTCATAAGAACAATCGAGATTCAATTTTTTTTTTACCTTGAAATATTTTGGACGAATTGTGTTTCCTGCTCTATGTTGACACCCTACATTTGGTATCATGCCTTATTTCATTGACATGTGACTAGCTTCCTCTGTTTCCTCTTTCTGCTCTATGTAGAAGTGAATCAAGCAAGGCCTAAAAGAAGCCATTTATTTTGGCTCTAGCTTTCCTCACTCACTAACTGTTTTAGATAAACACACTATTATTAAGCTTTCCTCACAGCCTATATGCTAATAACTATTCATTCTGACTTTATAGAAGTTAGAGGCAAACTAACTACCTTACATATAGTTAAAACCGTTTGTCATACAATTTTCCTTCTAATATATGGTACATTGAGTAACTTGGTCTTGCTTTGTACAATTTATATAAAATTTGGAAATGAGATTTAATAATGTTGCTTAAGCATTTAGAATTGATACATGTAATCGCTTTTGCAGCGAGTGGAGCTGGTTGAATTATTTCTTTTGCTTGTACGAGATTTGGATTCAATTGAAAAGGTTAGATTACACTTAAATTGTTATGTTTGTCACAAGTTAGTAACTTTTGGTGCATCTGATATTGCATATTATGTTAATGATACAATTTTGTACTCATGAAAACCTTCATGACTTAGGAATGATTTGATTTTGATCTTTAGGTTCTGATTGTGTCTCTTATTATGCCAGCCATGATTTGGTTTGATTTTTTTTTCTCAATTTATTTTAAAATCTGTCCAGTTTTGTAACAAGTCATGTTACATGGTTTCAATTGTATATAATGGGAAAGTGTTATGCATTTTGAATATGTTCTGCATAAGAACAATTTAAAGCCAATAGCCTCCTTCTTGATTAATTTCCATAGGCCATGATTAAATTGGAGCTCAGAAAACGCAGTAAAAGCTACAAAAACTCATGAAAAAAACTATTCACTAAAACTATATGTAAAACATACCACCAAATAGGTGAGAGTCAAGGCTTGCATTAAAACTATATGTAAAACATACCCTCTCTAACTTGAATTGACACAACAAAATTTAACCAAGGATAGCTAAATGGAGTTGTTTGAGGGCTGATAAAGGGCAAATAAATGCAAAAAAACATTGAAACTACAATTCCCAACTGCAGAAAGTGATTTTGCTTCACTAGCACAAGTTTCACCTTGTATAGAAAATAGAATAGTTATTTTAAACATTGAACCAGCTTTTACCAATCCAAAATTGAATTATGAAAGTTAAATACCAAACAGTGGCTGGAATTGGAATTCTGCACCAGAAAAATGGACTAATTTTGGTGGTTTGATACCCAAAATTGTATGGAAGTGTCTCAAACTCAAAAATAACAGTTCAAGCAACTTTAATTCATGATTTTGAGTGTGTTTAAACTTTAAAATGACTTAAAATCTGTTGACAACTCAAAATCATCATTCCACTTCCATTTTTACCAAAAAATTGATGGTTTCAAATGCAAATCTGCATATAGGCCATGTTTTGACCAAATGAACAGTGCCAACAATTTTAAACCATCAATTTAGGCTTGCTCAAGCTATACAACAACAAAGAAATAGCAGATTTCGAAATTCACCTCTGCTGTACCAAATTATGCAGCAAAGTGCACCAATAAACCACCTAAAACCAGTTTTCCAAGGATTCTAAGGCTGGACAGCAAAGAAAAATGAGTTAATGAAGTGTAATTGCACAGAACTAAGCTACAATTGAAGTGATTAGTACGAATAAAATCAAACTGGACCAAATCAAAGATGCTAGCATGGTGAAAGCACTTCAAAGTGTAACATGTTTATGATTCATTTCAAAGTGTAAACATAATTAAAAAAGTCAATTAGAAACTTGTAAGAAACTGTGCTAACAAGTTTAAAAGGGTAAAACCTAGCTAATTAGAAACTCACACTGCAAAAAGAACCTATAACTCAAAATATGACACCCTAGAACCTAAAACTAGTTGCTAGAATAGGCTAAAAATGGTCATAATGCATGGTGTCTTTAAGTATTAATCAAAGCAGTAAAAAAACTATGTACACAAGTTTTAAAACATAAAAGAAAATTAAAAATAAGGGAAAAATTCGAAAATACAAAGAAATTAAAGATTTGACTATTAAGGACCTAATATTACACTACTTAAAACCTAAAAAGTGTGCTAAATAGGTTACAATTTCGAAATTAACCTAAGGAAACCTAAGAATGCATAAGGTTGTTATCCTAACAAGTTTAAAGTACCTAAATAAAGCTAAGAAAGATGTCAAAGTGGATGAAGTACCTAAATCTCAAAATTTGGCTAGTTAAACCTAAATAGTGTACTAAATAGGTAAGAAAATGAGAATTGACCTAAAGTAACCTAAGAGTGTGTATTCTAAAAATCCTAACAAGTTTAAAGTTGTTAAAGGAAGCTAAGAAACATGTCAAAATAGATGAAGTAGCTAAATCTCAAAGTTTGCCTACTTGAAACCTAAAAAAGTAGATGAAGTAGCTAAAAATCACTACTCA
>NW_014544176.1:231403-233024 GCF_000741045.1 Vigna radiata var. radiata | reverse complement strand
CTTTAATTTAGTGTTGCATTTAATTTAATTTAACTGTGCTTAGATATTTGTTTAGTCTAGTATTTGGTTTAGCATTTTCACTCTCTGGACTCGATTTTAAAATAATAACTTCAACAACACCAGAGGTCCAAATGCTACGTTTTATATGTCACATGAAAGATATTTGAGTCTATTTTCCAGGAAAAAAAACCTCATCGCATTTAGAGCTCTGCAGAAAAAGTTATGGGGAAAACATTGAGCAAAGGTCAGAGCTGTCCAGTTCCAGAGTGAAATTACTGTTTTCTGTATTTTCGTATTTACTGTAGCAGTTTCGTTATTACTGTTTTAATTTCATCTTCATGCATGGTGAAATGTGTTGTTGCATTTAACTTCATTTTAATTTTTCCGCATCCACAAACAACACCTTCAAACCCCCCCACTGTGTTAGACCTGATTCTGAACCGCAGTTGGTCCTTGTGAGACGACCTAGGAGTCACTTCCTAGCTATACTGCATTCTTAATATGCAATTAAATTTGTATGGGCCGCGACACCCATCACAATGACAGTGGCAAAAATGATGCATTGTTGGTTGAATGCAAGTTTTGTGGCTATCTTAACTTTTTTATGCAATAATTTGAAATAATTTGACTATCTTAACTTTTTTATGAAATAATTTGAAATTCACTTTAATTTGTAGTGATCCTTCCTTAGCCTTTTCTATTGCTTCACTTTATTTGTAAACATATTCAATGAAGTAATGACAGGAGAAGGTTCAGACCGTCTTGATAAAGGAAAGGGGGTAGCCAGGTCTAAAAAAAGGCAACGGAAGACCGCAAAGTATGTACTTAGAATGCCTGATACACTACCTACCCCTACTCCTGCAGTACACCCTTCCCCTACTCCTGTAGTACACCCTCCCCCTACTCATACAGTACACCCTCCTCCTCCTACCCCTGCAGTACACCCTCCCCCTACTCATACAGTACACCCTCCTCCTCCTACCCCTGCAGTACACCCTCCTCCTCGCACTCCTGAAGTAAACCCTCCCCCTACTCATACAGTACACCCTCCCCCTACTCATACTATACACCCTTCTCCTCCTACCCCTGTAGAAGAGCCTCTTCCTCCCCCTGACCCTACTTCTATACCTTCCTCATCTTCTAGACCGCCTTCTGAGACTACCACACCATTTACTGATCCAGATTCAGATGGTGATGGTGATGATGTTGACCTGCTCCTCCATGATCGACTATGGATTGAGCCATATGGAAAAGGGTAAGACTTTAATCCCTTTTTTAACTTTGATTGATGTTTTAAACATTGTCTTATTTTAAATAACTTTTATTTCTTTATATGAAGGTTTATTCCATCCAGGGTTGCTTCCTAGGCCATCACACGATCAATTAAGCAACAATATTTGACTCCATGGCCTACTTGGGGAGTAATACCTATAGACGACAGAAAGCCATTCTGGGAGCGTTTTAAGGTGAACAACACTTTAAACTAATTATCATTCAAATCTTACCATGTCTTAATCAATGTTTGTTTTGTTCATCCATACAGATGAAGGTGCAGTGGAAAGCTGAACATGAAAGTCAAATACATAGAAATTTTCACATGAAAGCATCTCATCGGCTCTCA
>NW_014544176.1:221841-229618 GCF_000741045.1 Vigna radiata var. radiata | reverse complement strand
GATGTTTGTCTTTATTGATATGGGGGCGTACAGTAATGACATGAACTGGTGAGTAATCTCTTGATTTTGCAATACCTCCTAGGGATAGGGGTAGGACGATCAATTGCGCTAACTTTTGTTTATAATGCAGTATTAATTACTAGGGGAGGCTAGGGATAGCAAGCCAGTAGTTAATATTAGGCCTTTTTTGCCGAGGGATCGGGTTAAGGGAGGCTAAGAAAGTCGCATAACAATTGAATCAATCAAACTAATATTCGAGGGTAGTATGTAAGAGAGAGCGGAATAGATGAAATTGTAAACCCCCAACAACATCCATTCAACCATTGTTTTCGTTTGTCAATTGAATCAATATTTATTTTTGCATGTTAATATTTTTGTTCTCAAATCCAATTTATTAATTTTTATTTTTCAAGTCTTATTATTTTAATTCACGCGAATGAGAAAGCCACACGAGTCTCTTGGGAAAACGATACTTGGTCTTACCATTTATATTATTTGTACGATTTGGTACACTTGCCAATTTGTCAACAAGTTTTTGGCGCCTTTGACGGGGACTCGAGGTTTATTTTTCTAGTAGTTTGAATTAATTGAGTTTGACTTGATTTGATTTTATGTTTATTTTTGTTCTAATAAATGTTATCTAGGGTTTTGTGCTTAAGTTTTGTAGAAGGCAGTCTGATCAAGAATTTGATTAAATGGGCACTCAATTTCATCAAAATGATTTCAACCACTGGGGGGACCCTTATTCAAATATATATCGAAGCCACTTAGGGCATCAGTCCTCTTCGCAAAAAGAAACATTAGGGGAAGCTAAAGAACGTTTACGGCAGGAACTATTCTCTGTACCAAAAGAAACGTTGGGGGAAGCCCAACAACGTTTACAACAAAAACAATCTCCTGTACGTGAAGAAACATTAGGGGAAGCTCAAGAACATTTATTGCAGGAACAACACTCTCATGTTTTGAAGTCTCTGGGCATCATTAGGGTTAATACTGAAGTTAACCCTACAGAAGAATGTCATGCCATTATCTTCACAATTGATAAGGTTGTTGTTGTAGAAAAGATCGAGGACATGGAAACAGAAAAGTTGAATGAGAATGAGAAGAAGGACGAGAAGGGATAAGCCATGGTTGAAGGAAAAGAAAAAAAGAAAAAAAATTTGAAAATAAAGAAAGAAAAGACAAAGAAAAAGAGAAGGTTAAGGAAGGAGAAAATTAGGAAAAAGAGGAAGAGTGGAAAAAAAAAGGTCATGTGAAAAACCCCTTCCTCATAAAAGGAAAAATCATAGGAAGGAAAATATGTTCAAGTACTTTAAAGAGATCTTCGAGAAATTGGAGATCAAGGCTCCTATGATTGATGAATGGAAACATGTGCTTGGCATGATCAACTTCTTGAAGAGGTTTAGCATAAAGAAGAAGAAGAAGAAAATACTAAGCACAAAGAAGTTTAACACCTACTGATGGGTGTTTGTGGATACTTTCTCAATTATTGTCTAATAATTTGAATTTCTGTGTTTGTTTTTTTCTGTTTTTCAAAATTCTGTCTAGTACATTTTGTGTGTGCATATGCATTTGAGTGAGGAAAATTTTGAGAATGAAAATTTAGGGTAGAGATCAGGAGTCACCAAGAGAAATCACAAGGAGGCAAGCAAGAAACATGGTAGGGAAAATTACCACCCACCGCCGGGCGGTATCACTTTGCCGCCTGGCGGTGGCGGCAGAACATGAAACCCGAAGCTTTTAAAAGCTGGGTTTTTCCAAACTTTCTTCACTTTGCCTTGCAGCTTTGAGTTTCGCCTGGCGGTCTCCTTGCTCCCTTGCTCCAGATTTGCACTTCCAAGAGGGTTTTAAAGAGATTTCTATACACTTTCTCATCACCCACTCACAAAAAGCTTTGTTCTTGCTCATATTTGGGGTTTTTCTTGGTGGGAGTGTGCATTTAGAGTCTTCCATCATCTATTGAAGGATTTGNTTTTCTTGGTGGGAGTGTGCATTTAGAGTCTTCCATCATCTATTGAAGGATTTGTTGCAAGCATTCATATCTCCACTTAAGTAAGTTGTGCAATTTCATTTGTTAGTTCTCAATTTTGAAAATCTTGATGAACATGTTTAGGAATTTGGTAACTTAGGGTTTTGAGATTCTTTGCATGGATTGTTGAATTGGGAACTATTTTGGACCGATTAAGTTGTTTGAAATTGATTTGGATGGTAGGAATTAACATTTGAGTGGATATTAGGTTTGATTTGTGGAAAATATTTTTAAAACCCTTCTAACCGCCGGGCAGTATGCCTTTGCCGCCGGGTGGTATTCAACCTAGTGCAGACCACCGGGCGGTAAGCCTTTGTACCGCTGGGCAGTAAGCCTTTGTACCGCTGGGCGGTTTGTTGCGTTGTGAAAGGGGGGCCCTGTGCACTCACTGTTGTAAATTTTGTTGGGTTCGAAAAAATGTTGGTTGATGCATTAACTCCTAACAATAGATTTCTGTGGTTTTTGGAAAATTGTGTTTATTGCAGAAATGGCATCAGCATCGCGCCAGACAAGAAATACTGGAGGAAAAAGGAAGATGCTAGAAAGCTCGAGAGGATTTGACTCTCAAAGATTCCTCTCCAAACAACATGAGGAGCATTGATGGGCTGTCGCCGCCCATACAAATTTGATTGCATATTAGGAATGCAGTATAGTTAGGAAGTGACTCCTAGGTCGTCTCTCAAGGACCAAATGTGGTTCGAGAATTAGGTCAGACACGAAGTGGAGGGGGTTTGTGAAAGGATTGTGAATGCGGATAAACTAAAGGAAAAAAAAATAAACATGAACAATGCAATAGATAAATGTCCAAACACAAGTAAAGCAATTAAAAATGCAATGTTGAGCTAACAAATTAAAGACATATTAAAATAAAGCTTGGAAATTGCAAAACAAATTCACCACCGGTTCAAGCTTCAAGCCGTGACACTACCTCTTTTTTTTCAAAATTTCACAATGCGCCACCCAATTGAATTCACAAAGTAGCTCTTTCTTTTTTCTAATAAAAAAAACGTGAATCTCCAAGCAATGTAAAGTAATTAAATCCAAAGTCAAAATTAAATTCCCTGCTGCAGCTTAAATCAAACCCGTGACACCACATATTTCCCAAAAAAAATAACTTGGCAACTACTTACTTTTCAATTGAAGTAAAAGCATCACATTGAATGAAAAAGAAGATTGAAAACCGTGCCCCTGTAATCCAACATAAAACCGTGACAAACTAACCTTGGCTATGTGCTTTCATTCTTCTAAATTTTGAAAATCAACAAAAGAATAAAGTAGGTGGTGGTTGCTGATCAATGCCAAGCCGTGAATGAATTTCCAAAATGTGGGCCTCCCCTTCATCAATCCCATGACCGTAACACATTGCCAAGACAAGAGCACACCTAAACTTAATTGAAATGAGATGAAATTCTTCTCTCAACACATAATCACCACCGTACACCATCCATCAACTCACATCTAATCTACTCTTCATTCTTAAAGAAATAAAGAAAAAAAAACAAGGAAATAGCCTATACCTACTGCTGCCAACTTCCCACGTGATACTCCAAGAAATGTACACAAACAAAGAAAATAAAGTGCTCTACAATTTATATTCCCCCACCGTCACATCACACACTCTTCTATCTAATAACCTAACTACTTCTTTTTAAGACAAAAGAAAAGCAATGCTAAACATCTAGCTGCCAAGCTTGGCATGTCCAATCACCGCACCCCACAACCCTTTTCATTCTATTAGCTACATAATAGTGTTTTGGAATTGAAATTCATCTTCCTTTTCATTCAGACCAAAAAGCAATAGATGGATTCAACAAAATTGCATAACTCCCAAATGAAAGGACAACGTAAATATTAGAAAATTGATGTGACGGTATGCTAGATCAAAGCAAGGCAAAAGACATGTTGGGTGGCTGCAACGTGGTGCATGATTGAACAATAAACTCCAAAGAAAATCTCCAGCCCAAGGAGTGTGTCGGCCCTAGACTTCCATGCTATCACAAAATGAATAAAAATAAAATATTGGACAATAGCCTTTTCATTCAACCTATACCCATTACCAAGAACATGTTCAAGAAGAAAAATTGTTGCTGCCAAACGTTCCAGCCACACAAATAAAAAATCTGCAGCCAAGAGAGTATGTGCCTTCCAAGTGACGGCTGGTTTAGATCTCCCAGGACCAAGTGTCTCAAAAATAGGGTGGGGTCCACCTCCTTTTGCAAAACCCTAGGTGCCATGTGTCATTTATTCTAACATTTTGGGCCTAAACTATTTTACCAAAAATTGGCCCATTGTTTACAAATTTAATTAAAACTATCTAGACTACTAAGTTTCAAAGTAATTAAATTTGAAATGTCCGTGTGAAGAGTCTTGACTTATTTGATAGCACTCCAAATGTCCCAAAATATATCTCCAAAATTTTCCTTGCAAATAATAATGCAAATAATTAGCTCAGAAAATTCCAATTAATTAAAATTAGAATTTCCGGTCAAATTAAGCATATTTAGGAAAAACGGGATAATACCGGAAAATTAAGCACAATTCCCTGATTAATTCTGGCACAATAAACTAAGTAAAGTCAAGAAAATATTGACTCATCAAGCACTTTGCTACTGTGCAAAAAAGGAGGTTGCTAATGGAGAGGAAGGCTTCCTTCATACCTGATTTGGCTCCTGAATTTGAAGTGGAAATTTTGAGGAGAGACTGGGAGAGGTTGACAACCTATCCTGCACCTGCCAGTGTGGAATTGGTAAAAGAATTCTACACCAACGCGGTGCCTAGAGGAGGAGTGGTTGTTGGGCGATATTTGAGCTTTGTGAGGGGGCAGACTATTAGTTATGACCCTGATAGTATTAACAACTTCTTGGGAACAGAGTGGCCAGGAGAGCAGTGCCAGTATGCGGCACATGCTGGTGTGTTTGATAATGTAGCGGAAATTGAGGAGGTTGTGTGTCTTCCTGGTAGACACTTTCAACCTAACGCTAGCGGTGCACCAGTGAACATTCGACGGTTGGATATGATACCTCTAGCCCAATACTGGATGGCATTCACGCATGCCAACATCCAACCGTTCTCCCACATCTCAGATATCACGATTCACAGGGTTCGTCTTATCTTCTGCTTGATGAGACAGATGGAGGTAAATGTCGGTCAAATCATTACCGATGAGATTAGGAGTTGTGCTATGAACGTTAGTAGCAAGATGCCATTGGGGCATCCATCTTTGATCACTTTTCTGTGCCAGCAAGCCGGGGTGAACATTGCAGTTCCCCCATATGAGAGACTGAGAAATACCATTGATGCAACATATTTCCACCAGTTTTGTGCTGTGGCTGGTGATGAAGGTTGAAAAACAGTTATTTTCATATGTCAATTTGGACCAAATTACACCCTTTACTTCTCGGAANGAGCTTAGAATCAAGCAAAACTCAATAAATGAGTCTGAAGAGAGTCAAAAGCTGTTTTTAGCGATTTTATGCTTGTTTTGCATTGTTTTGAAGCTAATTTGANAAAAGTAGAGAATGAAGTTGAAGATACAGGTCGTTGACTCAAGAAAAGAGCAGAAAAATGAAGATTTGAAGAGTCGACGCACCGCCCGACGACACACTTAAACAGCCGGGTGGCCCAGGACGAGGAGAAGGCATGGCGATTCACGCTTGGCGGACTTGAGGGAAACCGCGCGGCGGTGGCGATTACCGCCGGGCGGTAGGGCGATTTGTGGCAAACCGCCGCGCGGCACACTTATACCGCCCGGCAGTGGCTCGCTGGACTTGGGCCCGTTTTCTAATGCGCTCCTCACCTATATATACCCCTATTGCGAGTTCAGAGTCATTCTTTTGACAAGGGAGAACGACCAGACCTAATTTTGCTCTCTGGACAGGATCTCTTGGATGCTTAGGCTCCTTTTCATCTTTTCTAGGGTTTGCTTTTCCATTCTGCTTCCATTTTTCATCTAGCTTCACCATGTCTATGGTGAACTAAACCCTATTGTTGTTNGGGGAAACAATGTAATCTTTTGATACTCTCTCTTATTGAATCTCTTGATTATTTATATGGTCTCCATATGTTTTGATTGNTTATTGTTGGGTTATCATCTGTGCTTAAGGCCTTTATCGTTTAACTCATTCGGTATATTTATGTTTGTCTTTATTGATATGGGGACGTACANTAATGACATGAATTGGTGAGTAATCTCTTGATTTTGCAATACCACCTAGGGATAGGGGTAGGACGATCAATTGCGCTAACTTCTGTTTATAATGCGGTATTAATTACTAGGGGAGGCTAGGGATAACAAGCCAGTAGTTAATATTAAGCCCTTTTCGTCGAGGGATCGGGTTAAGGGGAGGTTAAGAAATTCGCATAACAATTAATCAAACTAATATTCAAGGGTAGTATGTAAGAGAGAGTGGAAAAGATGAAATTGTAAACCCCCAACAACATCCATTCATCCATTTTTTTGTTTGTCAATTGAATCAACTTTATTTTTGCTTGTTAATGTTTTTGTTCTCAAATCCAATTTATTAATCTTTATTTTTCAAGTCTTATTATTTTAATTCACGCGAACGAGAAAGCCACATGAGTCTCTTGGGAAAACGATACTTGGTCTTACCATTTATATTACTTGTACGATTTGGTACACTTGCCAATTTGTCAACAGCTAGAGCAGCAGGTGTAGCGGATGCAGCGGGGGCAGCACCCCGGAGGCGTCGTAGGAGAGTTGCAGCTTAGCAGGAGCAGGTACCTGATGAGGTACCAGTTCAGCACGCGGAGCCCTTCCAGATGAAGGACATGTACATGTGCATGATGGAGGCTCGGATGGAGGCCCTTCATAGAGGGCAGGTGGCTACTGCTGAGATGATCATTGGACTTTATGACCAGCCACCTGTACACAGGTGGACTATGGACGAGTTTCATACAGTTGTTGCATGGCCTGAGCAGCAGGCGCAGAGTAGTGGGTTTGGAGCAGCTGGAGCTCCAAACACTGAGGAAGAGAACTTTGAGGACGCAGATGATGAGAGTCAGGAGGATTCCGATGATAGCATGGGCTGATAGCAGACATCTAGTGAGGGATGTCCTTAGACAAGATTTAGTTTTTCTTTCTTTTCCTTTTATTTTGTTACATTTTAAATTCTTAGCATAGGTTGAATTCTTATTTTGGTGTGTACTCTTGGCTTTAACACTTGTTCAGAAAATGTTTGGCTAACTGATGTGCATGATGGATCTATTTGATGATTATTTGATGTGGATGAGAATTGAGTTGCAATGCATGTTGATATCCAGGAAATAGATGTGTGATGAATTTATGATTGTGGTCATGATGGTAGGCAGGGTGTATGAATGAATTTTGTGAGAGAAAGCATGTGTGTGAGATTTTGAGCTCTAGAGTTTTTATTGTTGTATGCATTGTTCACAGGAAANTATGGATGATATTGCCTTAATCTTGATGATCGATTGAATTGCATGTGAATGTCATATGATAAAGGCCATTTTTGAAAACCCTTCTCTAGCCAAATTTTCACCCAAAGTGCTTGAAATATTATATCCTTTTTGAACCTTAGCCTTAAACAGTATGTGAACCCTTGTTTTGAAATACTTTACCTTGAATTGGGATGAGCTTAATTGTATGTGATGAAAAGGTTGAAGTTTGGGGTTGTACGGGAGAAAATTGAAAAAGCAAGAAAAAGGCATTGAGCTCAATTGTTGTGAAAAGAGAAAAATTCATGAGAAAAAGAAAAGAAAAGAAGAAAA
>NW_014544176.1:217466-220726 GCF_000741045.1 Vigna radiata var. radiata | reverse complement strand
AACTAAACCCTATTGTTGTTGGGGGAAACAATGTAATCTTTTGATGCTCTCTTTTATTGAAACTCTTGATTATTTATATGGTCTCCATATGTGTTGATTGATTATTGTTGGGTTATCATCTGTGCTTAAGGCCTTTATCGTTATCATTTGTGCTTAAGGCCTTTATTGATATGGGGACATACAGTAATGACATGAACTGGTGAGTAATCTCTTGATTTTGCAATACCTCCTAGGGATAGGGGTAGGACGATCAATTGCGCTAACTTCTGTTTATAATGTGGTATTAATTACTAGGGGAGGCTAGGTGATGAGTCGATATTTTATTGATTTCACTTAGTTTATTGTGCTAGAATTAATCAGGGAATTGTGCTTAATTGTCCGGTATTTTCCCGTTTTTCCTAATTATGCTTAAGTTGACCGGAAATTCTAATTTTAACTAATTTGAATTTTCTGAGCTAACTATTTGCATTATTATTTTCAGGGAAAATTTTTGAAACACAATTTGGGACATTTGGAGGACACTGATTAAATTCAAGACTCTCAAATTTAGACATTTTAAATTTTAGTTCTATTGTAATTTAATTGTTTAAACTTTTTAGACAAACTCTTTGCAACATTGGGCCAATTTTTGGCAAAATAGTTTGAGCCCAAATAGGAAACATGACATGGCACCTAGGGTTTTACAAAGAGGGTGGACCCCACCCCATTTTAGTGACACATGGTCCTAGGGAAAAGCTCCCAACCGTCATCATTTTGGGGATATTGGCTGTTGCAATTTTTTTGGAACCATGTTTGTGTTTGGAGATTTCGGATGAATGAAATACACACTTTTGCTGAGCTTTCTTTAGGGCATTGTTTTCATTTGAATGAGAAATGGGAAACGGTGATTGAAATGATGGCACACATAGATTCAATTTTTTTATAGCGTTCATTTTATTTTGCTGGCTGTAGCACGCTGTTGTTTTTCTCAGTCAAGGGGGGTATTTTACTTGGGTGCACATGTGTCGTCTTGTGGTCAAGGCTGGCTGTCACAGTATGGGAGAATGTGCATTTCCTTTTGCCGCAGCCGCCACCTCTAGAAGTTTTTCTTGGAGTTTATTTTTTTTTAACGTTTATTGCTGTTACATTTGTTGAAGAAGCAAAGCATATTTTTTTTCCTTTTCATTTTTTTGCCAACGTAACTTCTTCTTTTTAGTTTATTTTTGTTGAATGAAAATAGGGCAACATTGTATGTGAAGCATAGAGAAGCACATTGATTACTTTCTTTGGAGCCCACGGTCATGTCAACCAGAATTTGAGGAGCAGAATTCGATTTTTTATCTGGCAAAGAAGAGGCTGATTTCATTGCAGCAATACATCTAATTTCCTTGGGATTGAAGAGAAATGGTTACAGCTTGGAGGAAGAAGCGTTGCTGCTCACATTTAACTTATAAGCTTTTATCTTGGGATTTTTAATTGGAATAGGCAAGAATGGTGTCATGTCCTGGATGACACACGGTTTGGTTGGCTCACAAGTATTCCTCACTTTAATTTTACTTTATTGATGCTAGAACTTTGACTTTTATATTTGTCATGTGGAATACATTTAGGTTCTTTTAATTTTCTTCTATCTTCATGCTTTACCAAATTTTCTTTTTACTTTGAAGTAGGTGTACGATGACAGCATGGGAGTTGTTGATTTCAATTGCTTTTGATTGAATCATTTACCTTTGGGAAATGGTGCAGCATTTACTTTAATGATTCACTTTAGATTTTTTTTTTATTTTTTTTATTCTAACTATATCACCGTAGGCTACTTTTTTTTTTATTGTTCCCTAAATTTATGTTTCGTTCCCTTAGTTGTAATTTTGGGTTCTATTTATTTTTATTGTTAACTTATTTATTTTTCAAGCACAATTTAATTAGTTTGATGGTCAATAATGATTGACCTTTAATTTTATTGATAGGACTGTTTAGTTTACTCTATTCGTTAACTTTAATATTGTCTATTCCATTCGATTGTGTTTAAATTCCATTTGAATTTAGGTTATCCGCATCTTTCAAAAACACTTTTCACTAAACCCCCCCCCCCACTTCGTGTTAGACTCGATTCTGAACCGCAAAATTGGTCCTTGAGAGACGACCTAGGAGTCACTTCCTAGCTATACTGCATTTCTTATTATGCAATCAAATTTGATTAGGCGGCGACACCCATCAAATTTTGGCGCCGTTGTCGGGGACCAACAATTCAGTTTTAGGTCTTTTGTTGTGTTAGTGTGTGCTGTCTTGTCTTGTGTTGTGAGTGTGTTGTTCCGTTTTGTATGTCGTGTCATGTGTGTTGCATTTAGATAGTTGCATATTTTCATTCCATTCTTCTTTCCCCTTTCTTTCCCATGTCTACCTATTTTGGCTTTGTGGATACTGCTTATTCTGCCTGTGCCTATGATTATGATTCTCCTTCTGGATGTTACTCTGATGATTGTGATGTATGCTCTGTTGATTTCTGTGCTGAGAACAATATGACTCATCCTCCCACTCATGAGAGTGCTCTTTCGGAGCCAGTTTCACTTCATGAGGATGATGTTCATTACGTTCTCACCTCTGGACTGATACATATGCTGCCTAAGTTTCATGGTTTTGTAGGTGAATGCCCTCATAGAAATTTGGAGGAGTTCTACACCATTTGCTCTTCAATGAAACCTCCTCATGTCCCTGATGATCACATGTTTTTAAGGGCATTTCCGCATTCACTACAAGGAGCAGCTAGGGATTGACTTTATGGTCTTCCTCCAGGATCCATCACTTCTTGGGAAGATCTTAAGCATATGTTCTTGGATGAATTCTTCCCTACTCAGTATGGTAACAGTAACGATCTTGGATGGAATGACCCTAGCTTGGGATGGTATGATGCTCCACAGCAATATCAACCATTTCCGAATTCTTGTATGCCTTCTCCAGTTGTCCAGGAACCACAGCAGCTGCAGTTTCATCAACCTGCCCAACCAACTCCTCATCCTTCCACTACTTCTGAGCCTACATTAAAGGAGTTGTTGAGACAGATGACTATGCAGAATATGCAGTTTCAGCAGGAAACCAAAGCTCAGAATATGCAATATCAAGAGTTTCAGTAGGAAATTATAGCTTCCTTTCAAAGCTTGAGCAGTCAGGTGGGGCAGATGGTCACTCAGCTCATTAAGGAACAGTCTCAAGTTTCAGAGGAATCACTATTTCAGGCTGTTCAGATTCTAGATGATGTTGATGCCATCCACATAGGAGATGAG